>NW_028147030.1:0-42858 GCF_905368555.1 Meleagris gallopavo
CACCCCCATATCTGCCCCACAACCACCCCAAATCCCCCCCCCACCTTCCTGGTGCCCCATAGCCCCCATAGCCACCCCACGTCCCACCCAGTCTCTTTCAGTGCCCCATAACCCCCATATCTGCCCCACACCACCCCATATCCCCTCCCCCCCCTTTCTGGTGCCCCATAGCCACCCCATAGCCCCCCCAAGTCCCACCCAGTCTCTTTCAGTGCCCCATAACCCCCATATCTGCCCCACAACCGCCCCATATCCCCCCCCCCACCCTTCCTGGTGCCCCATAGCCCCCCATAGCCACCCAAATCCCACCCAGTCTCTTTCAGTGCCCCATAACCCCCATATCTGCCCCACACCACCCCATATCCCCCCCCTTCCCGGTGCCCCATAGCCCCAGCCCCCAGTCCACCACTCTTTCAGTGCCCCATAACCCCATATCTGCCCACACCACCCATATCCCCCCCCCTTCCTGGTGCCCCATAGCCCCCCATAGCCACCCCAAGTCCCACCCAGTCTCTTTCAGTGCCCCATAACCCCCATATCTGCCCCACAACCACCCCATATCCCCCCCCCCCACCCTTCCCGGTGCCCCATAGCCCCCCATAGCCACCCCAAGTCCCACCCAGTCTCTTTCAGTGCCCCATAACCTCATATCTGCCCCACAGCCACCCCATATCCCCCCCCTCCCACCCTTCCCAGTGCCCCATACCCCCATAGCCACCCCAGTCCACCCATCTCTCAGTGCCCCATACACCCCATATCTGCCCCACAACCACCCCATATCCCCCCCCCCCCCTTCCCGGTGCCCCATAGCCCCCCATAGCCACCCCAAGTCCCACCCAGTCTCTTTCAGTGCCCCATAACCCCCATATCTGCCCCACACCACCCCATATCCCCCCCCCCCCCATTCTGCCCATAGCCACCCCATACCCCCTCCCCCCACCTTCAGTGCCCCATAACCCCCATAGCTCCCCACAGCCCACCCATTCCCCCCTTCCCAGTGCCCCATACCCCATAACCACCCATATCCCCCCCAGTCTCTTTCAGTGCCCCAACCCCCATATCTGCCCCACAACCACCCCATATCCCTCCCCCTTCCCGGTGCCCCATAGCCCCCCATAGCCACCCCACGTCCCACCCAGCCTCTTTCAGTGCCCCATAACCCCCATATCTGCCCCACAACCACCCCATATCCCCCCCCCACCCTTCCCGGTGCCCCATAGCCCCCCATAGCCACCCCAAGTCCCACCCAGTCTCTTTCAGTGCCCCATAACCCCATATCTGCCCCACAACCACCATATCCCCCACCTTCCTGGTGCCCCATACCCCATAGCCACCCCAGTCCCACCCAGCCTCTTTCAGTGCCCCATAACCCCACATATCTGCCCCACAACCACCCCATATCCCCCCCCCTTCGCCGTGCCCCATAGCCCCCCATAGCCACCCCAAGTCCCACCCAGTCTCTTTCAGTGCCCCATAACCCCCATATCTGCCCCACAACCACCCCATATCCCCCCCCCCTCCCCTTCCGGCCCCATAGCCCCCCATAGCCACCCCAAGTCCCACCCAGTCTCTTTCAGTGCCCCATAACCTTCATATCTGCCCCACAACCACCCCAATCCCCCCCCCCCCCTCCCGGTGCCCCATAGCCCCCCATAGCCACCCCAAGTCCCACCCAGTCTCTTTCAGTGCCCCATAACCCCAAATCTGCCCCACAACCACCCCAATATCCCCCCCCCCACCACCCTTCCCGGTGCCCCATAGCCCCCATAACTGCCCCACACTCCCCCCCAACCGCCCCAAATCCCACCCCCCATAGCCCCCCTCCCCCCCCTCCCCCCCTTTTAATCCCCTCCCTTCTCTCCCCCCCCCACAGTTGCCATCTACCTGGGCATCAAACGGAAGCCCCCCCCGGCTGCCCCGATGTGCCCGGCGTGTGACGTGGGGGGGGGGTCGCAACCACCACCCCCCCCCCCCCCCCCCCCCCCAAACCAGGCGCTGCTGATCTCTCTGAGCCCGGGACCCCCCCCCCCCCTCCCACCTCATCTCAGCCCCTCCTCTTGGGACCCCCAGGGGGCTGGGATGCCTTGGGGACGTGGTGACAGTGGGACATCCCTCCCCCCCCCCCCAAATCCCCTCCAAATCCCCCCCCCCCAAAAAAAAAACACCCCGCCTCTCGTCCTGTTGGGGACGTGGTGACTTTGGGACCCCCACCCTGGGGACACCATGGGACTGGGACCCCCAGAGTGGGGCATGGTGACACTGAGACCCCCGTCCTGGAGCTGGGACCCCCCCCCCCCCCTTGGGGACATGGTGACACCGAGTCCCCCACCCTGGGGTCACCGTGGAACTGGGACCCCCGGCTTGGGGTCGTGGTGACACTGAGACCCCCACCATGGAGCCGGGACCCCCACCATGGGGACATGGTGACACTGAGACCCCCATCTTGGAGCTGGGACCCCCACCTTGGGGTCATGGTGACACTGAGACCCCCATCTTGGGGACACGGTGACATTGGGGTCCCCACCCTGGCATCACCATGGAGCTGGGACCCCCACCATGGGGACGTGGTGACACTGAGACCCCCATCTTGGAGCTGGGACCCCCACCTTGGGGACATGGTGACACTGAGACCCCCACCATGGAGCCGGGACCCCCACCATGGGGACATGGTGACACTGAGACCCCCATCTTGGAGCTGGGACCCCCACCTTGGGGTCATGGTGACACTGAGACCCCCATCTTGGAGCTGGGACCCCCACCATGGGGACATGGTGACATCGGGACCCCCATCCTGGGGACACCATGGGACTGGGACCCCCACCATGGGGACATGGTGACACTGAGACCCCCATCTTGGAGCCGGGACCCCCACCATGGGGTCATGGTGACATCGGGACCCCCACCATGGGGACATGGTGACACTGAGACCCCCACCATGGAGCTGGGACCCCCACCATGGGGTCATGGTGACATCGGGACCCCCACCTTGGGGACACCATGGAGTGAAGACCCCAACAGTGGGGACGTGGTGACACCGTGACCCCCACCCTGGGGTCGCAGTGGGACTGGGGTCCCCATCTTGGGGTCATGGTGACATCGAGACCCCCATGCTGGGGACACTATGGGACTGGGACCCTCACCATGGGGTCATGGTGACATCGGGACCCCCAGCCTGGGGACAGTATGGGACTGGGACCCCCATCTTGGGGACATGGTGACATCGGGACCCCCATCCTGGGGACACCATGGGACTGGGACCCCCACCATGGGGTCATGGTGACACTGAGACCCCCACCATGGAGCTGCGACCCCCACCATGGGGTCATGGTGACATCGGGACCCCCACCATGGGGACATGGTGACACTGAGACCCCCATCTTGGAGCTGGGACCCCCACCATGGGGTCATGGTGACATCGGGACCCCCACCATGGGGACATGGTGACACTGAGACCCCCACCATGGAGCCGGGACCCCCACCATGGGGTCATGGTGACATCGAGACCGCCAGCCTGGGGACACCATGGGACTGGGACCCCCACCATGGGGACATGGTGACACTGAGACCCCCACCATGGGGTCATGGTGACACTGAGACCCCCATCTTGGAGCTGGGACCCCCACCATGGGGTCATGGTGACATCGGGACCCCCACCTCGGGGACACCATGGAGTGAAGACCCCAACCCTGGGGACGTGGTGACCTTGGGACCCCCATCTCGGAGCTGGGACCCCCCACTTTGGGGACATGGTGACACCGAGACCCCCACCCTGGGGTCGCAGTGGGACTGGGACCCCCATCTTGGGGTCATGGTGACATCGAGACCCCCATGCTGGGGACACCATGGGACTGGGACCCCCACCATGGGGACATGGTGACATCGGGACCCCCATCCTGGGGACACCATGGGACTGGGACCCCCACCATGGGGACATGGTGACACTGAGACCCCCACCATGGAGCCGGGACCCCCACCATGGGGTCATGGTGACATCGGGACCCCCACCTCGGGGACACCATGGAGTGAAGACCCCAACCCTGGGGACGTGGCGACCTTGGGACCCCCCATCTCGGAGCTGGGACCCCCCACTTTGGGGACATGGTGACACCGAGACCCCCACCCTGGGGACATCGTGGGACTGGGACCCCCACCCCATTGGGGACCCCCACCCCATTTGGGGACGTCAGCACTCGGGATTTGGGGGGGAGGGAGGGGGACACCGACACCCCCAGGACTGTGGGGTCGCCGCCCCCGATGTCCCCCTGTCCTTCTGTCCCCATGTCCCCTCCCCCCCCCCCTCCCCCCCCCCTTTGTAAATACGCCCCTCCCCCCCATTTTTAAGTTATTCCGGCCCCACCTCTGAGCCCCCCCCCCCCCCAAATAAATATAGGAGACCCCGGGAACCGCGTGGATGTGGGGGCAGCAATGGGGTGTTGGGGTCGGGTTGTGGGGTCGGGGGTAATGGGGTGGGGTTGTGGGGTCAATGACAATGGGGTGGGGACTGGGACATTGGGGTGGGGTTGTGGGGTCGGGGGTAATGGGGTGGGGTTGTGGGGTTGGGGACGATGGCAGTGGGGTGGCGGTTATGGGGTTGGGGGCGATGGGGAGTGGGGTGGGGTTATGGGGTCATTGGTAATGGGGTGGGGACAGTGGCAGTGGGGTGGGGTTATGGGGTCACTGGTAAGGAGGTGGGGTTGTGGGGTCACTGGTAATGGGGTGGGGTTGTGGGGTCAATGACAATGGGGTGGGGAGTGGGACATTGGGGTGGGGTTGTGGGGTTGGGGACGATGGGAGTGGGGTGGCGGTTATGGGGTTGGGGGCGATGGGGAGTGGGGTGGGGTTATGGGGTCACTGGTAATGGGGTGGGGTTGTGGGGTTGGGGATAATGGCATTGGGGTGGCGGTTATGGGGTTGGGGCGATGGGGAGTGGGGTGGGGTTATGGGGTCACTGGTAATGGGGTGGGGTTGTGGGGTTGGGGATAATGGCATTGGGTGGCGGTTATGGGGTTGGGGGCGATGGGGAGTGGGGTGGGGTTATGGGGTCATTGGTAATGGGGTGGGGACAGTGGCAGTGGGGTGGGGTTATGGGGTCACTGGTAAGGAGGTGGGGTTGTGGGGTCACTGGTAATGGGGTGGGGTTTGGGGTCAATGACAATGGGGTGGGGAGTGGGACATTGGGGTGGGGTTGTGGGGTTGGGACGATGGGAGTGGGGTGGCGGTTATGGGGTTGGGGGCGATGGGGAGTGGGGTGGGGTTATGGGGTCACTGGTAATGGGGTGGGGTTGTGGGGTTGGGGATAATGGCATTGGGGTGGCGGTTATGGGGTTGGGGCGATGGGGAGTGGGGTGGGGTTATGGGGTCACTGGTAATGGGGTGGGGTTGTGGGGTCACTGGTAATGGGGTGGGGACTGGGACATTGGGGTGGGGTTGTGCGGTTGGGGACGATGGCAGTGGGGTGGCGGTTATGGGGTTGGGGGCGATGGGGAGTGGGGTGGGGTTATGGGGTCACTGGTAATGGGGTGGGGACAGTGGCAGTGGGGTGGGGTTATGGGGTAAATGGTAATGGGGTGGGGTTATGGGGTCAATGACAATGGGGTGGGGTCTGGGACATTGGGATGGGGTTGTGGGGTTGGGGACGATGGCAGTGGGGTGGGGTTATGGGGTCACTGGTAATGGGGTGGGGACAGTGGCAGTGGGGTGGGGTTGTGGGGTCACTGGTAATGGGGTGGGGTTATGGGGTCACTGGTAATGGGGTGGGGTTGGGGGGTTGGGGACGATGGCAGTGGGGTGGCGGTTATGGGGTTGGGGGCGATGGGGAGTGGGGTGGGGTTATGGGGTCACTGGTAATGGGGTTGGGGGCGATGGGTAGTGGGGTGGGGTTATGGGGTCACTGGTAATGGGGTGGGGCAGTGGCAGTGGGGTGGGGTTATGGGGTCACTGGTAATGGGGTGGGATGATGGGGAGTGGGGTGGGGTTATGGGGTCACTGGTAATGGGGTGGGGACAGTGGCAGTGGGGTGGGGTTATGAGGTGAACGGTAATGGGGTGGGGTTATGGGGTCACTGGTAATGGGGTGGGGATTGTGGCGGTGGGGTGGGGATGTGGGGTGGACGGTAATGGGGTGGGGCGAGTGGGAGTGGGGTGGGGTTATGGGGTCACTGGTAAGGAGGTGGGGTTGTGGGGTCACTGGTAATGGGGTGGGGTTGTGGGGTCAATGACAATGGGGTGGGGACTGGGACATTGGGGTGGGGTTGTGGGGTTGGGGACGATGGCAGTGGGGTGGCGGTTATGGGGTTGGGGACGATGGGGAGTGGGGTGGGGTTATGGGGTCACTGGTAATGGGGTGGGGTTGTGGGGTCAGTGGTAATGGGGTGGGGTTGTGGGGTTGGGGATAATGGCATTGGGGTGGCGGTTATGGGGTTGGGGCGATGGGGAGTGGGGTGGGGTTATGGGGTCACTGGGAATGGGGTGGGGACAGTGGCAGTGGGGTGGGGTTATGGGGTCACTGGTAATGGGGTGGGGTTATGGGGTCAATGACAATGGGGTGGGGACTGGGACATTGGGGTGGGGTTGTGGGGTTGGGGACGATGGCAGTGGGGTTGGGGTTATGGGGTCACTGGTAATGGGGTGGGGACAGTGGCAGTGGGGTGGGGTTGGGGTTGCAATGGGGTGGGGACACTGGGTGTTGGGGTGGGGTTGTGGGGTTGGGGACGATGGGAGTGGGGTGGGGTTATGGGGTCACTGGTAATGGGGTGGGGTTGTGGGGTTGGGGATAATGGCATTGGGGTGGCGGTTATGGGGTTGGGGGCGATGGGGAGTGGGGTGGGGTTATGGGGTCACTGGTTATGGGGAGGGGACTGGGACATTGGGGTGGGGTTGTGGGGGGGACGATGGCAGTGGGGTGGGGTTATGGGGTGAATGGTAATGGGGTGGGGTTGTGGGGCCAATGACAATGGGGTGGGGACTGGGACATTGGGGTGGGTATGTGGGGTGGGGACGATGGGGAATGGGGTGGGGTTATGGGGTCACTGGTAATGGGGTGGGGACAGTGTCAGTGGGGTGGGGTTATGGGTGAATGGTAATGGGGTGGGGTTATGGGGTCACTGGTAATGGGGTGGGCACAGTGGCAGTGGGGTGGCGGTTATGGGGTTGGGGCGATGGGGAGTGGGGTGGGGTTATGGGGTCACTGGTAATGGGGTGGGGACAGCGGCAGTGGGGTGGGGTTATGGGGTCACTGGTAATGGGGTGGGGACAGCGGCATTGGGGTTGGGGTGAACGGTAATGGGGTGGGGTAGTGGGGACGCACAACGTCCCGTTGGATGGGATGACCCTACGGGATGGGATGACCCTAAAACCACATTGGTTGGGACCCTATAGAGCCCCAGTGTCTCCATAAAAACCCCATAGAGACAATAGGGAACCAGCGTCCCCATAGAGACCCCGTACAGGCGCATAGAAACCCACAGAGACCCCATAGAGACATATAGGGCACCATAGAGACCCACAGAGACCCCATAGAGACACATAGGGCACCATAGAAACCCACAGAGACCCCATAGAGACATATAGGGCACCATAGAGACCCACAGAGACCCCATAGAGACACATAGGGCACCATAGAGACCCACAGAGACCCCATAGAGACATATAGGGCACCATTGAGACCCACAGAGACCCCATAGAGACACATAGGGCACCATAGAAACCCACAGAGACCCCATAGAGACATATAGGGCACCATTGAGACCCACAGAGACCCCATAGAGACATATAGGGCACCATTGAGACCCACAGAGACCCCATAGAGACATATAGGGCACCATAGACACCCACAGAGACCCCATAGAGACACATAGGGCACCATTGAGACCCCACAGAGACCCCAATAGAGACCCATTGAGACCCCACAGAGACCCAGTGTCCCCACAGAGACCCCAAGAGAGACCCATAGAGACCCCACAGAGACCCAGTGTCCCCATAGAGACCCCAATAGAGACCCATAGAGACCCCACAGAGACCCAGTGTCCCCATAGAGACCCCAATAGAGACCCATAGAGACCCCACAGAGACCCAGTGTCCCCATAGAGACCCCAATAGAGACCCATAGAGACCCCACAGAGACCCAGTGTCCCCATAGAGACCCATTGAGACCCATTGAGACCCCACAGAGACCCCAAGAGAGACCCATTGAGACCCCATTGAGACCCATTGAGACCCACAGGGACCCCAAGAGAGACCCATAGAGACCCCACAGAGACCCAGTGTCCCCACAGAGACCCAAGAGAGACCCATTGAGACCCCATAGAGACCCATTGAGACCCCACAGAGGACCAGTGTCCACACAGAGACCCAAGAGAGACGCATTGAGACCCCATAAATACCCCACACAGACCTGCAGAGCCCCGTTTTATTGCAGCCACCCAGCCCAGATTTGGGGTCTCCCCATCCCCCCCCCCCACAGCCAGCAGGCAGTGAGTTGTGGGGCCATCGGTTGTGGGGCCCTTCGTTGGTTGTGGGGCCGTTGGTTGTGGGGCCGTCGGTTGTGGGGCCGTTGGTTGGTTGTGGGGCCATTGGTTGGTTGTGGGGTCGTCGGTTGTGGGGCCGTCGGTTGGTTGTGGGGCCGTCGGTTCTGGGGCCGTTCGTTGGTTGTGGGGACATTGGTTGTGGGGCCGCTGGTTGGTTGTGGGGCCGTTTGTTGTGGGGCCGTTGATTGGTTGTGGGGCCATTGGTTGGTTGTGGGGCCGTCGGTTGTGGGGCCGTTGGTTGGTTGTGGGGCCATTGGTTGGTTGTGGGGCCGTCGGTTGTGGGGCCGTCGGTTGGTTGTGGGGCCATCGGTTGTGGGGCCGTTCGTTGGTTGTGGGGTTGTTGGTTGCTTGTGGGGCTGTCGGTTGTGGGGCCGTTCGTTGCTTGTGGGGCCGTCGGTTGTGGGGCCATCGGTTGGTTGTGGGGCCGTTGGTTGGTTGTGGGACCATTGGTTGGTTGTGGGGCCGTCGGTTGGTTGCGGGGCTGCTGGTTGGTTGTGGGGCCGTCGGTTGGTTGTGGGGCCGTTGGTTGTGGGGCTGTCGGTTGTGGGGCCGTTGGTTGGTTGTGGGGCCATTGGTTGTGGGGCCGTTGGTTGGTTGTGGGGCCATTGGTTGTGGGGCCGTTGGTTGCTTATGGGGCCGTCGGTTGGTTGTGGGGCTGTCAGTTGGTTGTGGGGCCGTTGGTTGGTTGCGGGGCTGCTGGTTGCTTATGGGGCCGTCGGTTGGTTGTGGGGCCGTCGGTTGTGGGGCCGTCGGTTGGCTGTGAGGCCGTTGGTTGGTTGCAGGGCTGCTGGTTGCTTATGGGGCCGTTGGTTGTGGGGCCGTCGGTTGGTTGCAGGGCTGCTGGTTGCTTATGGGGCCGTTGGTTGTGGGGCCGTCGGTTGGTTGCAGGGCTGCTGGTTGCTTATGGGGCCGTCGGTTGGTTGTGGGGCCGTCGGCTGTGGGGCCGTCGGTCGGCCGGCCGTGGGGCGGCGTTACTTCTGGGCCGGGATCATGTCGTCTATGGGGTGGTTCTGCTCCAGCTTCTTCTCCATCTCCACCATCAGTTTGACCCCATCCACCACCATCTGCACCTGCTCCACCTCCGAGAAGCCCAGCCGGTCGGCGTTGGAGATGTCGAATACGGCTCCCACCGCCGCCGTGTCCACCCCACCTACAGGGGGCGGAGATGGGGGTCAGTGGGGTCCGTGGGGTCCGTGGGGTCAGTGGGGGATATGGGGTCAGTGGGGTCAGTGGGGTCAGTGGGGCATTGGGGTCAATGGGGTCCGTGGGTCAGTGGGGTCCGTGGGGTCATGGGGCATTGGGGTCAATGGGGGCATGGGTCAGTGGGGTCAGTGGGGTCAGTGGGGTCCGTGGGGTCCGTGGGGGCATTGGGGTCAATGGGGGCATTGGGGTCAATGGGGTCAAGTAGTGAGTCTGGGGTCCATGGGGTCAATGGGGTCAATGGGATCCGTGGGGTCAGTGGGGTCATTGGGGTCATGGGGTCCGTGGGGTCAGTGGGGTCAGTGGGGTCAGTGAGGTCAATGGGGTCAATGGGATCAGTGGGGTCAGTGGGGTCAATGGGGTCAATGGGGTCAGTGGGGTCAGTGGGGTCAATGGGGTCAATGGGGTCAGTGGGGTCAAGGTGTGGGTCAGTGGGGTCAATGGGGTCAGTGGGGTCAGTGGGGTCATGGGGCCCAGTAGGGCCCATGGGTCAATGGGGTCATTGGGGTCAGTGGGGTCAATGGGGCCATGGGCCCATGGGGTCAATGGGGTCAGTGGGGTCAGTGGGGTCAGTGGGGTCAGTGGGGTCAGTGAGGTCAGTGGGGTCAGTGGGGTCAGTGGGGTCATTGGGGTCAGTGGGGTCAGTGGGGACATGGGGTCATGGGTCAGTGGGGTCAATGGGGTCAGTGGGGTCAATGGGGTCAATGGGGTCCTTGGGGTCCATGGGGTCAGTGGGGTCCGTGGGGTCAGTGGGGATGGGGTCAGTGGGGTCAATGGGGTCAATGGGGTCAGTGGGGTCCGTGGGGTCAGTGGGGTCAGTGGGGTCAGTGGGGTCATGGGGTCCTGGGGTCCATGGGGCATGGGGTCATGGGGTCAATGGGGTCAATGGGGTCAGTGTGGTCAGTGGGGTCGTGGGTCAATGGGGTCATTGGGGTCAATGGGGTCAATGGGGTCAATGGGGTCAGTGGGGTCAGTGGGGTCATGGGGTCAATGGGGCATTGGGGTCAATGGGGTCAATGGGGTCAATGGGGTCAGTGGGTCAGTGGGGTCGTGGGGTCAGTGGGGTCCGTGGGGTCATGGGGTCAATGGGGTCAGTGGGGTCCGTGGGGTCATGGGTCAATGGGGTCAGTGGGGTCGTGGGGTCCATGGGGCATTGGGGTCAATGGGGTCAGTGGGATCATGGGGTCATGGGGTCAATGGGGTCAGATGGGGTCCATGGGGTCATGGGGTCAATGGGGTCAGTGGGATCAATGGGGTCACTGGGGTCAATGGGGTCAGTGGGGTCAGTGGGGTCAATGGGGTCAGTGGGGTCAATGGGGTCATGGGTCAGTGGGGTCAGTAGGACCAGTGGGGTCAGTGGGTCAATGGGGTCAGTGAGGTCAGTGGGGTCAGCGGGGTTGTGGGGTCATTGGGGTCAGTGGGGTCAGTGGTGGGCATGGGGTCATTGGGGTCAATGGGGTCAGTGGGTCAATGGGTCAGTGGGGTCAAGGGTCAGTGGGGTCAGTGGGGTCAACGGGGTCAATGGGGTCCGTGGGGTCAGTGGGGTCAGTGGGGTCAGTGGGGTCAGTGGGTCAATGGGGTCAGTGGGGCCAATGGGGTCAGTGGGTCAATGGGGTCAGTGGGGCTGATGGGGTCAGTGGGGTCAGTGGGGTCAGTGGGGTCAGTGGGGCCATGGGGTCATGGGGTCAGTGGGGTCAATGGGGTCAATGGGGTCATTGGGGTCAGTGGGTCAGTGGGGTCAATGGGGTCATTGGGGTCAGTGGGGTCAGTCGGGTCAGTGGGATCAATGGGGTCAGTGGGGTCAGTGGGATCAATGGGTCAGTGGGTCAGTGGGGTCAGTGGGATCAATGGGGCCCATGGGGCCCATGGGGTCAATGGGGTCAGTGGGGTCAGTGGGGTCATTGGGGTCAATGGGGTCAGTGGGGTCAGTGGGATCAATGGGGCCATGGGGTCAATGGGGTCAGTGGGGTCAGTAGGACCAGTGGGGTCAGTGGGATCAGCGGGATCAATGGGGTCAGTGAGGTCAGTGGGATCAATGGGTCAGTGGGGTCGTGGGTCAATGGGGTCAGTGGGGTCAGTGGGGTCAATGGGACCCATGGGGTCAATGGGGTCAGTGGGGCCCATGGGGCCCATGGGGTCAATGGGGTCAGTGGGGTCAGTAGGACCAGTGGGGTCCGTGGGGTCAATGGGTGTCAGTGGGGTCAATGGGGTCAGTGGGGTCAGTGGGATCAATGGGGTCAGTGGGGTCAATGGGGTCAATGGGGTCAGTGGGGTCAATGGGGTCAGTGGGGCTGATGGGGTCAGTGGGTCAGTGGGATCAGTGGGCCATGGGGTCAATGGGGTCAGTGGGGTCAATGGGGTCAATGGGGTCAGTGGGGTCAGTGAGGTCAGTGGGATCAATGGGGTCAGTGGGGTCAATGGGGTCAACGGAACCCATTGCCATCCCAGTGCCACCGGTATCATCCCAGTATGACCAGTATCCATCCCAGGGACACATAGGGACCCCATACAGACCCCATAGGGACACGCAGGTACCCAATGTCCCCTAGAAACCCATAGGGACGTATAGGGACAAATAGGGACCCCATACAGACCCCATAGGGACACGCAGGTACCCAATGTCCCCTAGAAACCCATAGGGACGTATAGGGACAAATAGGGACCCCATACAGACCCCATAGGGACACGCAGGTACCCAATGTCCCCTAGAAACCCATAGGGACGTATAGGGACAAATAGGGACCCCATACAGACCCCATAGGGACACGCAGGTACCCAATGTCCCCTAGAAACCCATAGGGACATACAGGAACACATAGGGACCCCATACAGACCCCATAGGGACCCGATGTCCCCATAGAGACCCATCACCCCCAGTGACCCCATCGCTGCTAATGGTCCCATAAAGCCCCCAATGACCCCATTACCCCCAGTGGCCCCATTATCCTCGGTGACCCCATAAAGACCCCAATGGCCCCTTTACCCTCAATGACCCCATCACCCCCAATAGCCCCATTACTCCCAATGACCCCATAAAGACCCCAATGACCCCATTACCCCAATGACCCCATTACTCCCAATGTCCCCATGTCCCTGTGTCCCCAATACAGACCCACAGAGACCCATGGAGACCCCATAGGGACCCCATAGGGACCCAACATTCTCATAGAAACCCATAGGGACACACAGGGACACACAGAGACCCCATAGGGACCCATAGAGACCCCATAGAGACACATAGGAACCCATAGGGACCCATAGGACACACAGGAACCCATAGAGATCCAATGCCCTCATAGAAACCCATAGGGACACATAGGGACACACAGAGACCCCATAGAGACCCCATAGAGACCCCATAGAGACCCATAGGGACACACAGGAACCCATAGAGACCCCATAGAGACCCCATAGAGACACATAGGAACCCATAGAGACCCAATGCCCTCCTAGAAACCCATAGAGACACATAGGGACACACAGAGACCCCATAGAGACCCATAGAGACCCCATAGAGACCCATGGAGACCCCGTAGAGACCCATAGGGACACACAGAGACCCCATAGAGACCCATAGAGACCCCATTGAGACCCATAGAGACCCCATAGGGACCCGATGTCCCCATAGAGACCCCGTAGAGACCTTATAGAGACACATAGGAACCCATAGAGACCCAATGCCCTCATAGAAACCCATAGGGACACATAGGGACACACAGAGACCCCATAGGGACCCATAGAGACCCATAGAGACCCCATAGAGACCCTTAGGGACCCGATGTCCCCATAGAGACCCCATAGAGACCCCATAGAGACACATAGGAACCCATAGAGACCCAATGCCCTCCTAGAAACCCATAGAGACACATAGGGACACACAGGGACTCACAGGGACCCTATAGAGACCCCATAGAGACCCCATAGAGACCCCATAGAGACCCATAGGGACCCGATGTACCCATAGAGACCCCATAGAGACCCATAGGGACACACAGGAACCCATAGAGACCCAATGCCCTCCTAGAAACCCATAGGGACACATAGGGACACACAGAGACCCCATAGGGACCCATAGAGACCCCATAGAGACCCCATAGAGACCCCATAGAGACCCATAGGGACCCGATGTACCCATAGAGACCCCATAGAGACCCATAGGGACACACAGGAACCCATAGAGACCCAATGCCCTCATAGAAACCCATAGGGACACACAGGGACACACAGAGACCCATAGGGACCCATAGAGACCCATAGAGACCCCATAGAGACCCTTAGGGACCCGATGTCCCCATAGAGACCCCATAGAGACCCATAGGGACACATAGGAACCCATAGAGACCCAATGCCCTCATAGAAACCATAGGGACACATAGGGACACACAGGGACACACAGAGACCCCATAGGGACACATAGAGACCATAGAGACCCATAGAGACCCCATAGAGACCATAGGACCCCATAGAGACCCAATGCCCTCATAGAACCCATAGGGACACACAGGGACACACAGAGACCCCATAGGGACCCATAGAGACCCATAGAGACCCCATAGAGACCCTTAGGGACCCGATGTCCCCATAGAGACCCCATAGAGACCCCATAGAGACACATAGGAACCCATAGAGACCCAATGCCCTCCTAGAAACCCATAGAGACACATAGGGACACACAGGGACTCACAGGGACCCTATAGAGACCCCATAGAGACCCCATAGAGACCCCATAGAGACCCATAGGGACCCGATGTACCCATAGAGACCCCATAGAGACCATAGGGACACACAGGAACCCATAGAGACCCAATGCCCTCATAGAAACCCATAGGGACACACAGGGACACACAGAGACCCCCTAGGGACCATAGAGACCCCATAGAGACCCCATAGAGACCCCATAGAGGCCCTTAGGGACCCGATGTCCCCATAGAGACCCCATAGAGACCCATAGGGACACAACGGAACCCATAGAGACCCCAATGCCCTCATAGAAACCCATAGGGACACATAGGGACACACAGAGACCCCATAGAGACCCATAGAGACCCATAGAGACCCCGTAGAGACCCTTAGGGACCCGATGTCCCCATAGAGACCCCATAGAGACCCATAGGGACACATAGGAACCCATAGAGACCCAATGCCCTCATAGAAACCCATAGGGACACACAGGGACACACAGGGACACACAGAGACCCCATAGAGACCCATAGAGACCCCATAGGGACCCATAGAGACCCATAGAGACCCCATAGGGACCCATAGGGACCCATAGACCATAGGGACCCATAGAGACCCATAGAGACCCCATAGGGACCCACAGGGACCGATGTCCCCATAGGAACCCCATAGAGACCTTATAGAGAAACATAGGAACCCATAGAGACCAATGCCCTCATAGAAACCCATAGGGACACATAGGGACACACAAGGGCACCACAGAGACCCCATAGGGACCCATAGAGACCCCATAGAGACCCCATAGGGACCCGATGTCCCCATAGAGACCCCATAGAGACCTTATAGAGACACACAGGAACCCATAGAGACCCAATGCCCTCATAGAAACCCATAGGGACACATAGGGACACACAGAGACCCCATAGAGACCCATAGAGACCCATAGAGACCCATAGGGACCCATAGGAACCCATAGACCATAGAGACCCACAGGGACCGATGTCCCCATAGAGACCCATAGAGACCTATAGAGAAACATAGGAACCCATAGAGACCCAATGCCCTCATAGAAACCCATAGGGACACATAGGGACACACAGGGACACACAGAGACCCCATAGGGACCCATAGAGACCCCATAGAGACCCATAGAGGCCCCATAGAGACCCATAGGGACCCGATGTCCCCATAGAGACCCCATAGAGACCCATAGGGACACACAGGAACCCATAGAGACCCAGTGCCCTCATAGAAACCCATAGGGACACACAGGGACTCACAGGGACCACACAGAGACCCATAGGAGCCATAGAGACCCATAGAGACCCATAGGGACCCCATAGAGACCCATAGGGACACACAGGAACCCATAGAGACCCAGTGCCCTCATAGAAACCCATAGGGACACACAGGGACACACAGAGACCCCATAGAGACCCCGCAGAGACACATGAGGACGCATCACCCCCGTTGACCCCATTACCCCCATCGCCCCCAACGAACCCCGCACCCCGCCCCGTACCGGTGCCCCGTTTTTGCAGGCGCAGCCTGTGTAGGATCTCCTCGAATTTGGGGTGCTGGCTGAGTTTCGGGAGCCGGACGTGGACGCCGCCCCGCAGCCCCGTGCCCAGGTTGGAGGGGCAGGTCAGGATGTAACCCAGGTGCTCCGTCCACATGAAGGGGTGCCCGGCCTTCTTGAAGATCTCCTCGATCTGCGGGGCGGAGGAGGAGGAGGGCGCCGTCACCCCAAATCCCATCTTCACCCCGATGCATGGGACCCCAACCCCCGTCACCCCAAATCGCGTCATCCCAGTGCGTGGGATCCCTGTCACCCCGACCCCCGTCACCCCAAATCCCATCACCCCAACCCCCGTCACCCCAAACCCCACCACCCCAAACCCCGTCACCCCAAATCCCATCTTCACCCCGATGCATGGGACCCCAACCCCCGTCACCCCAAATCCCGTCATCCCAGTGCATGGGATCCCTGTCACCCCGACCCCCGTCACCCCAAACCCCATCTTCACCCCGATGCATGGGACCCCAACCCCCGTCACCCCAAATCCCATCTTCACCCCGATGCATGGGACCCCAACCCCCGTCACCCCAAATCCCATCTTCACCCCGATGCATGGGACCCCAACCCCCGTCACCCCAAATCCCATCTTCACCCCGATGCATGGGACCCCAACCCCCGTCACCCCAAATCCCATCTTCACCCCGATGCATGGGACCCCAACCCCCGTCACCCCAAATCCCATCTTCACCCCGATGCATGGGACCCCAACCCCCGTCACCCCAAATCGCGTCATCCCAGTGTGTGGGATCCCTGTCACCCCAAACCCCTGTCACCCCAAACCCCATCACCCCAACCCCAATCACCCCAAACCCCACCACCCCAAACCCCGTCACCCCAACCCCCATCACCCCAAATCCCATCATCCCAGTGCATGGGATCCCTGTCACCCCAAACCCCGTCAATCCAAATCCCATCACCCCAAACCCCACCACCCCAAACCCCGTCACTCCAAACCCCATCACCCCAAACCCCGTCACCCCAAACCCCGTCACCGAAACCCCATCACCCCAACCTCCATCACCCCGAACCCCGTCACCCCAAATCCCATCACCCCAAATCCCATCATCCCAGTGCATGGGATCCCCGTCACCCCAAACCCCGTCACCCCAAACCCCATCACCCCAAATCCCATCACCCCAAATCCCATCATCCCAGTGCATGGGATCCCCCTCACCCCAAACCCCGTCACCCCAAACCCCATCACCCCAAATCGCATCATCCCAGTGCATGGGATCCCCGTCACCCCAAACCCCGTCACCCCAAACCCCATCACCCCAAATCCCATCATCCCAGTGCATGGGATCCCTGTCACCCCAACCCCCATCACCCCAACCCCCGTCACCCCAAACCCCATCTTCACCCCGATGCATGGGACCCCAACCCCCATCACCCCAAATCGCGTCATCCCAGTGCATGGGATCCCCGTCACCCCAACCCCCATCACCCCAAATCCCATCTTCACCCCGATGCATGGGACCCCAACCCCCATCACCCCGAATCGCGTCATCCCAGTGCATGGGATCCCTGTCACCCCAAACCCCATCACCCCAAATCGCGTCATCCCAACCCCCGTCACCCCAAATCCCGTCCTCCCAGTGAATGGGATCCCCATCACCCCAACCCCCATCACCCCAAATCCCATCATCCCAGTGCATGGGATCCCCGTCACCCCAAACCCCATCACCCCAAATCATGTCATCCCAGTGCATGGGATCCCCATCACCCCAAACCCCGTCAACCCAAATCCCATCACCCCAAACCCCACCACCCCAAACCCCGTCACTCCAAACCCCATCACCCCAAACCCCGTCACCCCAAACCCCGTCACCGAAACCCCATCACCCCAACCCCATCACCCCAAACCCCGTCACCCCAAACCCCATCACCCCAAATCCCGTCATCCCAGTGCATGGGATCCCCGTCACCCCAAACCCCGTCACCCCAAACCCCATCACCCCAAATCCCATCACCCCAAATCCCATCATCCCAGTGCATGGGATCCCCCTCACCCCAAACCCCGTCACCCCAAACCCCATCACCCCAAATCGCATCATCCCAGTGCATGGGATCCCCGTCACCCCAAACCCCGTCACCCCAAACCCCATCACCCCAAATCCCATCATCCCAGTGCATGGGATCCCTGTCACCCCAACCCCCATCACCCCAACCCCCGTCACCCCAAACCCCATCTTCACCCCGATGCATGGGACCCCAACCCCCATCACCCCAAATCGCGTCATCCCAGTGCATGGGATCCCCGTCACCCCAACCCCCATCACCCCAAATCCCATCTTCACCCCGATGCATGGGACCCCAACCCCCATCACCCCGAATCGCGTCATCCCAGTGCATGGGATCCCTGTCACCCCAAACCCCATCACCCCAAATCGCGTCATCCCAACCCCCGTCACCCCAAATCCCGTCCTCCCAGTGAATGGGATCCCCATCACCCCAACCCCCATCACCCCAAATCCCATCATCCCAGTGCATGGGATCCCCGTCACCCCAAACCCCATCACCCCAAATCATGTCATCCCAGTGCATGGGATCCCCATCACCCCAAACCCCGTCAACCCAAATCCCATCACCCCAAACCCCACCACCCCAAACCCCGTCACTCCAAACCCCATCACCCCAAACCCCGTCACCCCAAACCCCGTCACCGAAACCCCATCACCCCAACCCCATCACCCCAAACCCCGTCACCCCAAACCCCATCACCCCAAATCCCGTCATCCCAGTGCGTGGGATCCCCGTCACCCCAAACCCCCATCACCCCAAACCCCATCACCCCAACCCCCGTCACCCCAAATCCCATCTTCACCCCGATGCATGGGACCCCAACCCCCATCACCCCAAACCCCATCTTCACCCCGATGCATTGGACCCCAACCCCCGTCAACCTAAATCCCATCATCCCAGTGCATGGGATCCCCATCACCCCAAACCCCCGTCACCCCAAACCCCATCACCCCAACCCCCGTCACCCCAAATCCCATCATCCCAGTGTGTGGGATCCCCGTCACCCCAACCCCCATCACCCCAAATCCCATCTTCACCCAGATGCATGGGACCCCAAACCCCGTCACCCCAAATCCCATCTTCACCCCGATGCATGGGACCCCAACCCCCGTCACCCCAAATCCCATCTTCACCCCGATGCATGGGACCCCAACCCCCGTCACCCCAAATCGCGTCATCCCAGTGCGTGGGATCCCCGTCACCCCGATCCCCATCACCCCAAATCCCATCATCCCAGTGCATGGGATCCCCATCACCCCAACCCCCATCACCCCAAATCCCATCACCCCAACCCTCATCACCCCAAACCCCACCACCCCAAACCCCGTCACCCCAAATCCCATCTTCACCCCGATGCATGGGACCCCAACCCCCGTCACCCCAAATCCCGTCATCCCAGTGCATGGGATCCCCGTCACCCCAACCCCCGTCACCCCAAATCCCATCACCCCAACCCCCATCACCCCAAACCCCACCACCCCAACCCCGTCACCCCAACCCCCATCACCCCAAATCCCGTCATCCCAGTGCATGGGATCCCTGTCACCCCAACCCCCATCACCCCAAACCCCGTCACCCCAAATCCCATCTTCACCCCGATGCATGGGACCCCAACCCCCGTCACCCCAAATCGCGTCATCCCAGTGCATGGGATCCCCCTCACCCCAAACCCCGTCACCCCAAATCCCATCACCCCAAACCCCACCACCCCAAACCCCGTCACTCCAAACCCCATCACCCCAAACCCCGTCACCAAAACCCCATCACCCCAACCTCCATCACCCCAAACCCCGTCACCCCAAACCCCATCACCCCAAATCCCATCACCCCAAATCCCATCATCCCAGTGCATGGGATCCCCGTCACCCCAACCCCCATCACCCCAACCCTCATCATCCCAACATCCCCACAACCCCAATGTCCCCATGTCCCCATAACCCCAACGTCCCCCATGACCCCAACAACCAACAAAACCCCCATGAACCCCACATCCCCAGCATCCCCCCATGACCCCATAACCCCAATGTCCCCACGACCCCATAACCCCAACGTCCACCATGACCCCAACTACAACGAACCCCACATTCCCAGCATCCCCCCATGGCCTCATAACCCCATGACCCCGTGACCCCTGGCCCCGCGACCCCGTGACCCCAACTGCCATAAATCCCACGTCCACCAATCCCGCCGTGACCCCATAACCCCATGTCCCCATGACCCCATATCCCCATGACCCCAACTGCCATAAATCCCACGTCCACCAATCCTGTTGTGACCCCATAACTCCAATGTCCCCATGACCCCATATCCCCATGACCCCAACTGCCATCAATCCCACATCCACCAATCCCGTTGTGACCCCATAACCCCATGTCCCCACGACCCCATAACCCCATAATCCCATAACCCCAACGTCCCCCATGACCCCAACTACCATGAACCCCACATCCCCAGCATCCCCCCATGGCCCCATAACCCCATGACCCCGTGACCCCTGGCCCCGTGACCCCAACTGCCATAAATCCCACGTCCACCAATCCCGTTGTGACCCCATAACCCCATGTCCCCATGACCCCAACTGCCATCAATCCCACATCCACCAATCCCGCCGTGACCCCATAACCCCATGTCCCCACGACCCCATAACCCCATAATCCCATAACCCCAACATCCCCCATGACCCCAACTACCACGAACCCCACATCCCCAGCATCCCCCCATGGCCCCATGACCCCATGACCCCTGGCCCCGTGACCCCGTGACCCCAACTGCCATAAATCCCACGTCCACCAATCCCGCCGTGACCCCATAACCCCATGTCACCATGACCCCATAACCCCATAATCCCATAAACCCAACGTCCCCCATGACCCCAACTACCACGAACCCCACATCCCCAGCATCCCCCCATAACCCCATAACCCCATAACCCCATGACCCCGTGACCCCATGACCCCAACTGCCATAAATCCCACATCCACCAATCCCGTTGTGACCCCATAACCCCATAACCCCATGACCCCGTGACCCCATGACCCCAACTGCCATAAATCCCACGACCACCAATCCCGTTGTGACCCCATAACCCCATGTCCCCATGACCCCATATCCCCATGACCCCAACTGCCATCAATCCCACGTCCACCAATCCTGTTGTGACCCCATAACCCCATAACCCCATGACCCCACGACCCCATAACCCCATGACCCCAACTGCCATAAATCCCACGACCACCAATCCTACCGTGACCCCATAACCCCATGTCCCCATGACCCCATAACCCCATGACCCCAACTGCCATAAATCCCACGACCACCAATCCCGTTGTGACCCCATAACCCCATGTCCCCATGACCCCATATCCCCATGACCCCAACTGCCATCAATCCCACGTCCACCAATCCCGTTGTGACCCCATGTCCCCATAACCCCATGACCCCATGACCCCATGACCCCACGACCCCATAACCCCATGACCCCAACTGCCATAAATCCCACGACCACCAATCCTGCCGTGACCCCATAACCCCATGTCCCCATGACCCCATAACCCCATAACCCCATGACCCCATAACCCCATAACCCCATGACCCCATAACCCCATGACCCCCTGACCCCAAATCCCCATGACCCCAACTGCCATCAATCCCGCGTCCACCAATCCCGTTGTGACCCCATAACCCCATGTCCCCATGACCCCACATCCCCATGACCCCAACTGCCATCAATCTCACGTTCCCCCGTGACCCTGTGACCCCGTGACCCCGTGACCCCATGACCCCGTGACCCCGGCTGACCTTCTTCAGCCCGACGCAGAAGCGCCTGAAGACCTCCTTCATGTTTCCGCCCTTCTCCATGGAGATGACCCTCAGGTGGTCCTCCTCGTTCACCCACACCAGGAAGGTCTTGTTGTCGTTGTGCCTGTGGGGGGGACGTATCGCGACATATCGCGACAGCAAACCCCAGAAACAGCACGCATCCCCGTAGCAAACCCCATAGATAGCACATATCGCGATAGCAAACCCCCGTAAAAGAGCTCACATCCCGGCGTCAAACCCCATAGCAAATCCCAATAGCACATATCGCGATATCACACCTCCGTATCACACAGCCCCAGAGCACGTATTGCAATATCACACAGCCCGATATCACACACCCACATATCACATATCCCAATATTACACCCTGATATCAAACTGTCAATATCACCAATATCGCACCCCGATATCACAGAGCTCCTATCGCATATCCTGATATCAAACTCCCTGATATCCAACTGTCGATATCACCAATATCGCACCCCGATATCACAGAGCTCCTATCGCATATCCTGATATCAAACACCCCGATATCCAACTGTCGATATCACCAATGTCGCACCCCGATATCACAGAGCTCCTATCGCATATCCTGATATCAAACTCCCATATCACACCCCCCCATATCGCACCTTCATATCACGCATCCCAATATCACAACCCCAATATCACACCCTCGTATCACACACCCCGATATCACACAGCCCCATATCACACAGCCCCATATTGCACACCAGCCCCATAGTACATATCGTGATATCACACACCCCAATATCACACCCCCATATCACGTGTCCTTATATCTCACTCCCATGTCGCACATCCCAATATCACGCCCCTATATTGCACCACAGTGTCACATATCCCGATATCACACCCCAATATCACACAGCACGATATGACACCCTCACAACACACATCCCCATATCGCACACCTCGATATCACACCCCATATCGCACCCCGATATCACAATGCAATATCGCACCTCAATATTACACCTCAATATCGCACACAGGTTGATATCACACACCCGATATCACATCTCAATATCACACCCCATGATATCACACTGTGATATTACATCTTGATATCACGCCCCCCAATATCACACCCCATATCGCACACCCCATATCGCACACCCCGATATCACACCTCGATATCGCACACCCTATATCACACACACCGATATCACACATCAATATCGCACACCTCATATCGCACACCTCAATATCGCACACCCCATATCGCACCCCCCCGATATCACACCTCGATATCGCACACCCCATATAGTACACCCCGATATCACACCTCAATATCGCACACTCCAATATCACACCTCAATATCGCACACCCCATATCACACACCCCGATATCACACCTCCATATCGCACACCCCATATCACACACCCCGATATCACACCTCAATATCGCACACCCAATATCGCACACCCCGATATCACACCTCGATATCGCACACCCTATATCACACACACCGATATCACACCCCCATATCGCACACCCAATATCGCACACCCCGATATCACACCTCGATATCACACACCCCATATCGCACACCCCGATATCACACCTCCATATCGCACACCCCGATATCGCACACCCCATATCACACACCCCGATATCACACCTCCATATCGCACACCCCGATATCGCACACCCCATATCACACACCCCGATATCACACCTCAATATCGCACACCCCATATCGCACACCTCAATATCACACCTCGATATTGCACACCCATATCGCACCCCCCGATATCACACCTCGATATCGCACACCCCATATCGCATACCCCGATATCACACCTCAATATCGCACACCCCATATCGCACCCCTCAATATCACACCTCGATATCGCACACCCATATCGCACACCCCGATATCACACCTCGATATCGCACACCCCATATCGCACACCCCGATATCACACCTCGATATCGCACACCCCATATCGCACACCCCGATATCACACCTCGATATCGCACACCCCATATCGCACACCCCGATATCACACCTCGATATCGCACACCCATATCGCACACCCCGATATCACACCTCGATATCGCACACCCCATATCGCACACCCCGATATCACACCTCGATATCGCACACCCATATCACACCTCATATCGCAACCCCATATCACACACCCGATATCACACCCGATATCGCACACCCCATATCGCACACCATATCACACCCCGATATCACACCCCAATCACACCCCGATATCGCACACCCCATATCACAACACCCCATATCACAACCCCAATATCACACCCCATATCACCCGATATCGCACACCATAACACCCCATATCCACCTCAATATAGCACACCCCATATCACACCTCGATATTGCACACCCCATATCGCACACCCCGATATCACACCTCAATATCGCACACCCCATATCACACCTCGATATCGCACAACCCATATCGCACACCCCGATATCACACCTCAATATCGCACACCCCGATATCACACCCCATATCGCATACCCCATATCGCACACCCCGATATCACACCTCAATATCGCACACCCCATATCACACCCCATATCAACACCCCATATCACACCCCATATCACACACCCGATATCGCACACCCATATCACACACCCCATATCACACCCCAATAACATAACACCCCGATATCACACCCAAAATCGCACACACCCATATCACACCCCATATCACACCCCATATCACACACCCCATATCACACACCCCAATATCACACCCCGATATCACACCATATCACCCATATCACACCCCATATACCATCACACACCCGATATCGCACAACCCCCAATATCACACACCCCATATCACACCCCGATATCACACCCCAATATCACACCCTATCCACACCCAAAATCACACCCCGATATCACACACATAGCACACCCCATATCACACCCCATATCCACACCCCATATCGCACACCCCAATATCACACCCCAAGATATCACACACCCCAATATCACACACCATATCGCACACCCCGATATCACACCCTGATATATACCCCGATATCGCACACCCCATATCGCACACCCCGTATCACACCCCAATATCCAACCCCAATATCATACACCCGATATCACACCATATCGCATACCCCATATCACACCCCATATCACACATCCCATATCGCACCCTGATATCACACACCCCGATATCGCACACCCTATATCACACCCCCCAATATCACACCTTGATATCACACACCCCATATCGCACACCCCATATCGCACACCCCGATATCACACCCCATATCGCACACCCCATATCACACCCCCCAATATCACACCTCGATATCGCACACCCCATATCACACACACCGATTTCACACACCCCAATATGACACCCCATATTCCACACATATCACACACATATCGCACCCCGATATCACACCCCAATATCACACACCCCAATATCACACACCCCATATCGCACACCCCATATCACAGACCAACAGTCACCCCTTTGACCCTATACCCACCGCCCTGACCCTATAGATGTTATCTGGCATTCATCTGACCCTATAGCCACACCTCTGACCCCATGGCCATACCCCGGCCCTATAACCACTCCTCTGACCCTATAGCCACCCATTCGACCCTATAACTGCTCCCCTTGCCCTATAACCGCTCCCCTGACCCTATAACCTCTCCTCTGATCCTATAGCCATACCCCAGCCCTATAACCACTTCTCTTGCCCTATAACCGCTCCCCTGACCCCATAGCCATACCCTGGCCCTATAACCACTCCCCTGACCCCATGGCCATACCCTGGCCCTATAACCACTTCCCTGACCCTATAACCTCTCCTCTGATCCTATAGCCATACCCCAGCCCTATAACCACTTCTCTTGCCCTATAACCGCTCCCCTGACCCCATAGCCATACCCTGGCCCTATAACCACTCCCCTGACCCTATAACCTCTCCTCTGATCCTATAGCCATCCCCCAGCCCTATAACCACTCCCCTGACCCCATGGCCATACCCTGGCCCTATAACCACTCCCCTGACCCCATAGCCTGCCCCACCCCCACTGGTGCCCCCTACTGGCACCCACCAGATGCCGCGGGCGTCGGGCCAATCCCGCGCCATTCCGGATGCCAGCAGCAGAGGAGACACGGGTTTATCAAAGAGGAAATGGTCGTCGATCAGCTGCTGCTGCTCCTTCTCCGTCATGGCCTTCAGCGGGTAATAGCGGCCCTTGAACTCCCCCTCCAGGCTGTTCAGGGCTGCGGGAGGGAAGGGGGCGGGGCTGCCTCAGGACACGCCCACCTCGACGAGGCCACACCCACGATCCCATGAAGCCACGCCCACCCGGCCCCGGCCCCACCCGTTGCTCAATGGGCTCCATTCAAGGCCATACACAACTAATAGGCCACACCCACCCGATCAGACCACGCCCACAACGCCCCAGGCCACGCCCACTTTTCATAGGCCACGCCCGCATTCCCCGTAACCACGTGCGCCCGGCCTCTACCCCACCCGTTGCTCATTGGACTCCATTCAAAGCCACGCAAACCCATTAGGCCATGCTTGCCTGATCAGACCACGCCCATTTCACCATAAGCCACGCCCACAACCCCATAGACCACGCCCACAATCCAGCAAGCCACGCCCACCCGGCCTCGAGCCCGCCTGTTGCTCAATGGACTCCATTCAAGGTTACACACACCCAGCAGGCCACGCCCACCTGATCAGGCCATGCCCACGTCACCAGAGGCCACGCCCACCCAGACCCTAAACTCCATTCAAGGCCAAGATCCCCAATTAGGCCACGCCCACATTTCCTCAGGCCCCGCCCACATTCCCGTAACTCACGCCCACAAGCCCTTTGGCGACGCCCACCTCAAACTCCATTCAAGGTCAGATCCCCAGTAAGGCCACGCCCACACTCAGACCACGCCCACATTAATGTAAGACACGCCCACTAACCGGCACTGGTCACGCCCTCTTCTTCATAGGCCACGCCCACCGTGCCCTGACCACACCCATTGTATCAAGTCCCGATGAGGCCACGCCCACATCCTCATAGGCCACACCCATGCATTATCAGGCCACGCCCGCATTCATCTAAGCCACGCCCACAAACCTTACGGCCACGCCCACCAGCCCTGACTTCTGCCCATTTTACAACAGCCTTTATTGTAGGCCACACCCACCCCCTCAGACCACGCCCACATCCATGCAGTCCCCACCCACTCAGCTCTGCACACCAATTGCCTTACTCCAGACCACAGCCCCCCCTATTTGACCACGCCCACAACCCGGGCCACACCCACCCCTACCGCACTCGCTTCCTCTTCTACCTCTACCCAAGGCCACGCCCCCTCGCGGACCACGCCCACATCCCACTGGCTGCGCCTCCACCCACTGCCCTTTAGCCAATCAGTGCCGTTCCAGGCCACGCCCTCTCAGACAAACCACGCCCACCTTCTTACTGGCCACACCCACTGATCTATAAGATCTTGTGGGTTCCCTCCCCAAAAGGCCACGCCCCCAAGGTCAGGCCACACCCCCGATATCAAGCCACGCCCACTTTCTCAAAGCCACGCCCACGTATCATAGGCCACGCCCAGAGCTCATTCATCACCCAATCACAGTAGCCCCTTTGACCCCAATACAGAGCCATTGACCCCAATGTTCCCACTCACCTCATTGCCCCCAGTGACCCCATTGACCCCATAGGTCCCACAGACCCCGTAACCCCCAATGCCCTCATAGCCCCCATTGCCCCCAATGCCCCCATTGACCCCATAGCCCCCACTGTCCCTATTGACCCCATAGCTCCCCATCTCCCTACTGACCCCATAGACTCCCTGCCCCCAACGCCCCCATTGACCCCATAGCCCCCACTGTCCCTATTGACCCCATAGCTCCCAATCTCCCTACTGACCCCATAGACTCCCTGCCCCCAACGCCCCCATTGACCCCACAGCCCCCAACGCTCCCATAGCCCCCAATGCCCCTATAGGCCCCAATGCCTCGAATGACCCCAAATGTCCCCACTGACCCCAATGCCCCCACTGACCCCAATGCCCCCAACGTCTCCAACGCTCCCATTGACCCCATAGTCCCCAACGCCCCTATTGACCCCATAGCCCCCAACACTCCCATAGCCCCCAATGCCCCTATAGGCCCCAATGCCTCGAATGACCCCAAATGTCCCCACTGATCCCAATGTCCCCATTGACCCCAGAGACCCCAATGCCCCCATTGACCCCAGAGCACCCAATGCCCCCACTGACCCCAATGCCCCCATTGACCCCAATGCTCCCAACGTCTCCACTGCTCCCATTGACCCCATAGTCCCCAACGCCCCCATTGACCCCACAGCCCCCAACGCCCCCACTGACCCCAAATGTCCCCAACACTCCCATAGCCCCCAATGCCTCGAATGACCCCAAATGTCCCCACTGACCCCAATGCCCCCATTGACCCCAATGCCCCCAACGTCTCCAACGCTCCCATTGACCCCACAGCCCCAACGCTCCCATAGCCCCCAATGCCCCTACAGGCCCCAAAGCCTTGAATGACCCCAAATGTCCCCACTGACCCCAATGCCCCCATTGACCCCAGAGCACCCAATGCCCCCATTGGCCCCAACGCCCCCATTGACCCCAATGCCCCCAACGCTCCCATTGACCCCGTAGTCCCCAACGCCCCCATTGACCCCACAGCCCCCAACACCCCTACAGGCCCCAATGCCTCGAATGACCCCAAATGTCCCCACTGACCGCAATGCCCCCATTGACCCCAATGCCCCCATTGACCCCAATGCCCCCAACGTCTCCAACGCTCCCATTGACCCCATAGCCCCAACGCCCCCAATGACCCCACAGCCCCCAAAGCCCCCACTGACCCCATACCCCCCCACCCCCCGTTGCCCCCTCACCCTCGACCGACAGCTTCTCCACGGCGCGCCGCTCCCCCCGGCTGCAGTGTGGGGGCAGGGAGTAGCCCTTAATGCTGCGCCCCGTGCGCACGCGGCTGCTCAGCACGTATTTGGGGTCCAGGTCATCACCCCCCTGCCCCAAATCAAGGGGTCAGCGTCCGGCCGCACACAGTCGACACGGTTCCGCTGACCCCAAATGGCCCCCGTGGTCCCGTGGAACCCAAATGCCCCCCCTGTGGCTGCATCGACCCCAAATGGCCACCGATGATCCCATTGACCCCAATATCCCCAGTGACCCCATTGATCCCACTGACCCCATTGACCCCATTGACCCTAGTGTCCCCAATATCTCCATCACCCCCACTGACCCCATTGACCCCATTGACCCCATTGCCCCCATTGACTCTAGTGTCCCCAATATCTCCATCACCCCCACTGACCCCATTGACCCCATTGACCCCATTGCCCCCATTGACTCTAGTGTCCCCAATATCTCCATCACCCCCACTGACCCCATTGCCCCCACTGACCCCATTGCCCCCATTGACTCTAGTGTCCCCAATATCTCCATCAGCCCCACTGACCCCATTGATCCCACTGACCCCATTGCCCCCATTGACCCTAGTGTCCCCAATATCTCCATCAGCCCCACTGACCCCATTGCCCCCACTGACCCCATTGCCCCCATTGACCCTAGTGTCCCCAGTATCTCCATCACCCCCACTGACCCCATTGCCCCCACTGACCCCATTGCCCCCATTGACCCTAGTGTCCCCAATATCTCCATCAGCCCCACTGACCCCATTGACCCCATTGACCCCATTGCCCCCATTGACCCTAGTGTCCCCAGTATCTCCATCACCCCCACTGACCCCATTGACCCCATTGACCCTAGTGTCCCCAATATCTCCATCAGCCCCACTGACCCCATTGACCCCATTGCCCCCACTGACCCCATTGCCCCCATTGACCCTAGTGTCCCCAGTATCTCCATCACCCCCACTGACCCCATTGATCCCACTGACCCCATTGACCCCATTGACCCTAGTGTCCCCAATATCTCCATCAGCCCCACTGACCCCATTGCCCCCACTGACCCCATTGCCCCCATTGACCCTAGTGTCCCCAGTATCTCCATCACCCCCACTGACCCCATTGCCCCCACTGACCCCATTGACCCCATTGACCCTAGTGTCCCCAATATCTCCATCAGCCCCACTGACCCCATTGATCCCACTGACCCCATTGACCCCATTGACCCTAGTGTCCCCAATATCTCCATCGCCCCCACTGACCCCATTGATCCCACTGACCCCATTGACCCCATTGACTCCATTGCCCCATTGACCCCAATGTCCCCACTGTCCCCACTGACCCCATTGACCCCACTGTCCCCAGTGCCCCCATTGTCCCCAATTCCCCCTCTGACTCCGATGTCCCCAATGTCCCCAGTGTCCCCATCCACCCTACTGCCCCCAATGTTCCCATTGGCCCCATTGACCCCACTGACCCCATTGACCCCAATGCCCCCATTGACCCCATTGCCCCAAATGACCCCAATGTCCCCATCACCCCAATACCCCCATCACCCCCACTGACCCCAATACTCCCATTGATTCCATTGCCCCCATTGACCCCATAACCGCTATTGCCCCCATTGCCCCCACTGACCCCACTGCCCCCATTGCCCCCACTGCCCCCATAGCCCCCACTGACCCCACTGCCCCCATTGCCCCCACTGCCCCCATTGCCCCCACTGACCCCATTGCCCCCACTGACCCCACTGCCCCCATTGCCCCCATAGCCCCCATCACCCCAATACCCCCATCACCCCAATCGCTCCCATCACTCCAACGTTCCCACTGCCCCCAATGCCCCCGTCAACCCCATTGACTCCACTGATCCCATTGCCCCAAATGACCCCAAAGTCCCCATCACCCCAATACCCCCTTCACCCCCACTGACCCCAATACTCCCATTGATTCCATTGCCCCCATTGACCCCATAACCGCCATTGCCTCCATTGCCCTCACTGCCCCCACTGCCCCCACTGACCCCAATACCCCCATCACCCCAATCGCTCCCATCACTCCAACGTTCCCACTGCCCCCAATGCCCCCGTCAACCCCACTGACCCCATTGACCCCAATGCCCCCATTGCCCCCACTGACCCCGCTGCCCCCATTGCTCCCACTGACCCCATTGCCCCCATTGCCCCCACTGACCCCATAGCCCCCACTGCCCCCTTTGCCCCCACTGCCCCCAATGCCCCTGTCAACCCCATTGACTCCATTGACCCCAATGCCCCCATTGCCCCCACTGACCCCATAGCCCCCACTGACCCCACTGCCCCCATTGCTCCCACTGACCCCATAGCCCCCACTGCCCCCAATGCCCCCACTACCCCCAATGCCCCCACTGACCCCATTGACTCCATTGCCCCCATTGCCCCCACTGACCCCATAGCCCCCACTGACCCCATAGCCCCCATTGCCCCCATAGCCCCCAATGCCCCCACTACCCCCAATGCCCCCACTGACCCCATTGATTCCATTGCCCCCATTGCCCCCACTGACCCCATAGCCCCCACTGACCCCATAGCCCCCACTGCCCCCATTGCCCCCACTGCCCCAATGCCCCTGTCAACCCCATTGACTCCATTGACCCCAATGCCCCCATTGCCCCCACTGACCCCATAGCCCCCACTGACCCCACTGCCCCCATTGCTCCCACTGACCCCATAGCCCCCACTGCCCCCAATGCCCCCACTACCCCCAATGCCCCCATCAACCCCATTGACTCCATTGACCCCATTGCCCCCACTGACCCCATAGCCCCCACTACCCCCAATGCCCCCACTGACCCCATTGACTCCATTGCCCCCATTGCCCCCACTGACCCCATAGCCCCCACTGACCCCATAGCCCCCATTGCCCCCATAGCCCCCACTGCCCCCACTACCCCCAATGCCCCCACTGACCCCATTGATTCCATTGCCCCCATTGCCCCCACTGACCCCATAGCCCCCACTGACCCCATAGCCCCCACTGCCCCCATTGCCCCCACTGCCCCCAATGCCCCTGTCAACCCCATTGACTCCATTGACCCCAATGCCCCCATTGCCCCCACTGACCCCATAGCCCCCACTGACCCCACTGCCCCCATTGCTCCCACTGACCCCATAGCCCCCACTGCCCCCAATGCCCCCACTACCCCCAATGCCCCCACTGACCCCATTGACTCCATTGCCCCCATAGCCCCCACTGACCCCATAGCCCCCATTGCCCCCATAGCCCCCACTGCCCCCAATGCCCCCACTACCCCCAATGCCCCCATCAACCCCATTGACTCCATTGACCCCATTGCCCCCACTGACCCCATAGCCCCCACTACCCCCAATGCCCCCACTGACCCCATTGACTCCATTGCCCCCATTGCCCCCACTGACCCCATAGCCCCCACTGACCCCATTGACCCCACTGCCCCCATTGCTCCCACTGACCCCATAGCCCCCATTGCCCCCATAGCCCCCACTGCCCCCATTGCCCCCACTGCCCCCAATGCCTCCACTGCCCCCAATGCCCCCATCAACCCCATTGACTCCATTGACCCCATTGCCCCCACTGACCCCATAGCCCCCACTACCCCCAATGCCCCCACTGACCCCATTGACTCCATTGCCCCCATTGCCCCCATAGCCCCCACTGCCCCCAATGCCCCCACTGCCCCCAGTGCCCCCGTCAACCCCATTGACTCCATTGACCCCAATGCCCCCATTGACCGCAATGTCCCCATTGACCCCAATGTCCCCATTGACCCCAATACCCCCTTCACCCCCCCCGACCCCAACTCCCCCCGGCCCCCAATCCCAATCCCCCCCACCTTGAGGTTCTCGTGGTTGAGGTCGGTGCGGTGCTTGTCGGTGGGTTTGTACCCCCCGTGCCGGTCCTGAATGACGGGGTCAAAAAGGTCCTTGAACACCTCGTAGGATTCCTCGTCCCCGGCCACGCAGCCCACCGTCATGATAAAAGGGTGACCTGGGGGCGGGTGTGGGGTCAGGGGTCGGCTGTGGGGTCAGGGGTCGGCTGTGGGGTCAGGGGTCGGCTGTGGGGTCAGGAGTCGGCTGTGGGGTCAGGGGTCAGCTGTGGGGTCAGGAGTTGAGTGTGGGATCAGGGGTCGGGTGCGGGGTCAAGAGTCGGCTGCGGGGCCAGGAGTCGGCTGTGGGGTCAGGAGTCGGCTGTGGGGTCAGGGGTTGGGTGTGGGATCAGGAGTCGGCTGTGGGGTCAGGGGTCGGCTGTGGGATCAGGGGTTGGGTGTGGGGTCAGGGGTCGGCTGTGGGGTCAGGGGTCGGCTGCGGGGTCAGGGGTCGGCTGTGGGGTCAGGGGTCAGCTGTGGGGTCAGGGGTCAGCTGTGGGGTCAGGAGTTGAGTGTGGGATCAGGGGTCGGGTGCGGGGTCAAGAGTCGGCTGCGGGGCCAGGAGTCGGCTGTGGGGTCAGGGGTCGGGTGTGGGGTCAGGGTTGGGTGTGGGATCAGGAGTCGGCTGTGGGGTCAGGGGTCGGCTGTGGGGTCAGGGGTCGGCTGTGGGGTCAGGAGTTGAGTGTGGGATCAGGGGTCGGGTGTGGGATCAGGGGTCGGGTGTGGGGTCAGGGGTTGGCTGTGGGGTCAAGAGTCGGCTGCGGGGTCAGGGGTCGGGTGTGGGGTCAGGAGTCGGGTGTGGGGTCAGGAGTCGGGTGTGGGATCAGGGGTCGGGTGTGGGATCGGGGGTCGGCTGTGGGGTCAGGGGTCGGGTGTGGGGTCAGGGGTCAGGTGTGGGGTCAGGGGTCGGCTGTGGGGTCAGGGGTCAGCTGTGGGGTCAGGGGTCGGGTGTGGGGTCAGGGGGCGGCTGTGGGGTCAGGGGTCGGGTGTGGGGTCAGGGGTCAGGTGTGGGGTCAGGGGTCGGCTGCGGGGTCAGGGGTCGGCTGTGGGGTCAGGAGTCGGCTGTGGGGTCAGGGGTCGGGTGTGGGATCAGGGGTCGGCTGTGGGGTCAGGAGTCGGCTGTGGGGTCAGGGGTCGGGTGTGGGGCAGGTGTGGGGTCACGGGGCAGCAGTGGGGGCAGGTGTGGGGTGAGGGGGTTATGGGGCCGCTATGGGGTCACTATTAGGGACACTATGAGGTCACTATGGGGTCGCTACGGGATCACTATGAGGTTGCTATGGGGTCACTATGGGGTCGCTATGGGATCACTGTGGGGTCGCTGTGGGGTCACTATGGGGTGGCTATGGGGTCACTATGGGGTCGCTATGGGATCACTGTGGGATCACTATGGGGTCGCTATGGGATCACTATGGGATCACTGTGGGGTCGCTATGGGATCACTATGGGATCACTGTGGGGTCGCTATGGCGTCACTATTAGGATCACTATGAGGTCACTATGGGGTCGCTATGAGATCACTGTGGGGTTGCTATGGGATCGCTATGGGATCACTATGGGATCACTATGGGATCACTAGGGGTTCACTATGGGGTCACTATGGGGTCACTGTGGGGTCGCTATGGGGTGGCTAGGGGGTCACTATGGGGTCGCTATGGGGTTGCAGTGAGATTGCTATGGGATCACTGTGGGGTCGCTATGGGATCACCGTGGGATCACTGTGGGGTGGCTATGGGGTTGCAGCGAGATTGCTATGGGATCACTATGGGGTCGCTATGGGATCACTATGGGATCACTGTGGGGTCGCTATGGGGTGGCTATGGGGTGGCTATGGGGTCGCTATGGGGTCGCTATGGGATCACTGTGGGATCACTATGGGGTCGCTATGGGATCACTGTGGGATCACTATGAGGTCGCTATGGGATCACTGTGGGATCACTATGGGGTCGCTATGGGGTCACTATGGGGTTGCAGTGAGATTGCTATGGGATCACTATGGGGTCGCTATGGAGTCGCAGTGAGATTTGCTATGGGATCACTGTGGGGTCGCTATGGGGTCGCTATGGGATCACTGTGGGATCACTATGGGGTCGCTATGGGGTGGCTATGGGGGCGCTATGGGATCACTGTGGGATCACTGTGGGGTCACTATGGGATCACTGTGGGATCACTATGAGGTTGCTATGGGGTTGCAGCGAGATTGCTATGGGATCACTATGGGGTCGCTATGGGATCACTATGGGATGACTGTGGGGTCGCTATGGGGTGGCTATAGGGTCACTATGGGGTCGCTATGGGATCACTGTGGGATCACTGTGGGGTTGCTATGGGATCACTATGGGATCACTGTGGGGTCGCTATGGGATCACTATGGGATCACTGTGGGGTCGCTATGGCGTCACTATTAGGATCACTATGAGGTCACTATGGGGTCGCTATGAGATCACTGTGGGGTTGCTATGGGATAGCTATGGGATCACTATGGGATCACTATGGGATCACTAGGGGTTCACTATGGGGTCACTATGGGGTCACTATGGGGTCACTATGGGGTCACTGTGGGGTCGCTATGGGGTGGCTAGGGGGTCACTATGGGGTCGCTATGGGGTTGCAGTGAGATTGCTATGGGATCACTGTGGGGTCGCTATGGGATCACTGTGGGATCACTATGGGGTCGCTATGGGATCACTGTGGGGTTGCTATGGGGTCGCTATGGGATCACTATGGGGTCACTATGGGGTCGCTATGGGATCACTGTGGGATCACTGTGGGGTCGCTATGGGGTCGCTATGGGATCACTGTGGGATCACTATGGGGTCGCTGTGGGATTGCTATGGGATCACTATCGGATCGCTATGGGATCACTGTGGGATCACTATGGGGTTGCTATGGGGTTGCAGTGAGATTGCTATGGGATCACTATGGGGTCGCTAAGGGATCACTATGGGATCACTATGGGGTCACTATGGGGTGGCTATGGGATCACTATCGGATCACTATGGGGTTGCAGTGAGATTGCTATGGGATCACTATGGGATCACTATGGGGTCGCTATGGGATCACTATTGGATCACTATTGGGTCACTATGGGGTCGCTATGGGATCACTGTGGGATCACTATGGGGTCGCTATGGGGTGGCTATGGGATCATTATGGGGTCACTATGGGGTCGCTATGGGATCACTGTGGGATCACTATCGGATCACTATGGGGTCGCTATGGGCTCACTGTGGGATTACTGTGGAGTCACTATGGGGTGGCTATGGGGTCACTATGGGATCACTGTGGGATCACTGTGGGGTCGCTATGGGGTTGCAGTGAGATCGCTATGGGATCACTATGGGATCACTCTGGGCCGCACCAGGGTTGTCGACCCCGGTCTGGATGACGTCGTCCAGGGTGAAGCCGCTCGGGGTCTCCTTGTCACGCAGGCGTTTGTAGAGATCCAGGGTGAGGACTTTGGCCATGTGGTTGTTGTGCTTGGAAAGGTCCGGGAATTCCTCCTCGGCTGAGAACTTCAGCTTGTGTTTGTTGTGGGTGCTGCTGAACGGCATGGCTGCGGGCTGGGGGGCTGCTGGGGGGAGATATGGGGTCGGTTATGGGGTTGTAGGGTCAGTTATGGGGGCTGGGGGGAGATATGGGGTCGGATATGGGGGTTGTAGGGTCAGTTATGGGGGCTGGGGGGAGATATGGGGTCGGTTCTGGGGGTTGTAGGGTCAGTTATGGGGTCAGTTACGAAAGTTGGAGTGAATATGGAGTCACTTATGGGGGTTGAGGGGAGATTTTGAGGCAGTTATGGGGGCTGGGGGAGATATGGGGTCGGTTCTGGGTGTTGTAGGGTCAGTTATGGGGGCTGGGGGGAGATATGGGGTCGGTTATGGGGTTGTAGGGTCAGTTATGGGGGCTGGGGGGAGATATGGGGTCGGTTCTGGGGGTTGTAGGGTCAGTTATGGGGGCTGGGGGGAGATATGGGGTCGGATGTGGGGGTTGTAGGGTCAGTTATGGGGGCTGGGGGGAGATATGGGGTCGGTTCTGGGGTTGCAGGGTCAGTTATGGGGGCTGGGGGGAGATATGGGGTCGGTTCTGGGGGTCGTAGGGTCAGTTATGGGGGCTGGGGGAGATATGGGGTCGGTTCTGGGGGTTGTAGGGTCAGTTATGGGGGCCTGGGGGAGATATGGGGTCGGATCTGGGGGTTGTAGGGTCAGTTATGGGGGCTGGGGGGAGATATGGGGTCGGTTCTGGGGGTTGTAGGGTCAGTTATGGGGGCTGGGGGGAGATACGGGGTCGGATATGGGGTGTGGGTGGTGCTGAACCGCATGGCTGTGGGCTGGGGGGCTGCTGTGGGGAGATATGGGGTCGGATATGGGGGTTGTAGGGTCAGTTATGGGGGCTGGGGGGAGATATGGGGTCAGTTCTGGGGTTGTAGGGTCAGTTATGGGGGCTGGGGGGAGATATGGGGTCGGTTCTGGGGGTTGTAGGGTCAGTTATAGGTGCTGCTGGGGGGAGATATGGGGTCGGTTCTGGGGGTTGCAGGGTCAGTTATGGGGGCTGGGGGGAGATATGGGGTCGGATCTGGGGGTTGTAGGGTCAGTTATGGGGGCTGGGGGGAGATATGGGGTCGGTTCTGGGGGTTGTAGGGTCAGTTATGGGGGCTGGGGGAGATATGGGGTCGGATATGGGGGTTGTAGGGTCAGTTATGGGGGCTGGGGGGAGATATGGGGTCGGATATGGGGGTTGTAGGGTCAGTTATGGGGGCTGGGGGGAGATATGGGGTCGGTTCTGGGGGTCGTAGGGTCAGTTATGGGGGCTGGGGGGAGATATGGGGTCGGATATGGGGGTTGTAGGGTCAGTTATGGGGGCCTGGGGGAGATATGGGGTCGGTTCTGGGGTTGTAGGGTCAGTTATGGGGGCTGGGGGGAGATATGGGGTCGGTTCTGGGGTTGTAGGGTCAGTTATGGGGGCTGGGGGGAGATATGGGGTCGGTTCTGGGAGTTGTAGGGTCAGTTATGGGGGCTGGGGGAGATATGGGGTCGGATGTGGGGTGTGGGTGCTGCTGAACGGCATGGCTGCGGGCTGGGGGGCTGCTGGGGGAGATATGGGGTCGGTTCTGCGGGTTGTAGGGTCAGTTATGGGGTCAGTTACGAAGGTTGGAGGGGATATGGAGTCACTTATGGGGGTTGAGGGGAGATTTTGAGGCAGTTATGGGGGCTGGGGGGAGATATGGGGTCGGTTCTGGGAGTTGTAGGGTCAGTTATGGGGGCTGGGGGAGATATGGGATCGGTTCTGGGGGTTGTAGGGTCAGTTATGGGGGCTGGGGGGAGATATGGGGTCGGTTCTGGGGGTTGTAGGGTCAGTTATGGGGGCTGGGGGAGATATGGGGTCGGATGTGGGGGTTGTAGGGTCAGTTATGGGGGCTGGGGGGAGATATGGGGTCGGTTCTGGGAGTTGTAGGGTCAGTTATGGGGGCTGGGGGGAGATATGGGGTCGGTTCTGGGGTTGTACGGTCAGTTTTGGGGGCTGGGGGGAGATATGGGGTCGGATGTGGGGGTTGTAGGGTCAGTTATGGGGGCTGGGGGGAGATATGGGGTCGGATCTGGGGGTTGTAGGGTCAGTTATGGGGGCTGGGGGAGATATGGGGTCGGTTCTGGGGGTTGTAGGGTCAGTTATGGGGGCAGGGGGGAGATATGGGGTCGGTTCTGGGGGTTGTAGGGTCAGTTATGGGGGCTGGGGGGAGATATGGGGTCGGTTCTGGGGGTTGTAGGGTCAGTTATGGGGGCTGGGGGGAGATATGGGGTCGGTTCTGGGGGTTGTAGGGTCAGTTATGGGGGCAGGGGGGAGATATGGGGTCGGATATGGGGGTTGTAGGGTCAGTTATGGGGGCTGGGGGGAGATATGGGGTCAGATGTGGGGTGTGGGTGCTGCTGAACGGCATGGCTGCGGGCTGGGGGGCTGCTGGGGGGAGATATGGGGTCAGTTATGGGGGCTGTAGGATCAGTTATGGGGGTTGTAGGGTCAGTTATGGGGGCTGTAGGATCAGTTATGGGGGCTGTAGGGTCAGTTATGGGGGCTGTAGGATCAGTTATGGGGGCCGTAGGGTCAGTTATGGGGTCAGTTACGAAGGTTGGAGAAGATATGGGGTCAGTTATGGGGCTGGGGGGAGATACGGGGTTGATTATGGGGGCTGTAAGGTCAGTTATGAGGGTTGTAGGATCAGTTATGGGGGTTGTAGGGTCAGTTATGGGGATTAGGGAAGATTTGGGGTCAGTTATGGGGGCTGGAGAACAAATATGGTCTGCGAGTAGAACTGTGGGGTCAGGAGGATCAGTTATTGGGGATCCTGATCCTCACCATAGTCTTACTGTTCCTAATCCCAATCCCAATTCCATCCTGATCCCAATCCCAACCCCAGTTCTGGTCCAATGAATCTCAATCCCAATCCCAATCCCAATCTGATGATCGCTGACCTCAATCCCAATCCCATTTCCGGTCCTATGGATCCCAATTCCAATCCCAAACTGATGGATCCCAATCCCGAACCCCATCCCAGTCCCAAACTGGTGAATCCCAAACCCAATCCGATGGATCCCAATTCCAATTCAGTAGATCTCACTCCTAACCCCAATCCCAATCCCAAACCCAATCCCAACCTGGTGGATCCCAATTCCAATCCCAATCCCAATGTGACAGCTTCCGGTCCAAATCCCAATCCCAATCCCAAACCCAATCCCAACCTGGTGGATCCCAATTCCAATCCCAATCCCAATGTGACAGCTTCCGGTCCCAATCCCAATCCCAAATCCAATCCCAACCTGGTGGATCCCAATTCCAATCCCAATCCCAATGTGACAGCTTCCGGTCCCAATCCCAATCCCAATCCCAAATCCAATCCCAACCTGGTGGATCCCAATTCCAATCCCAATCCCAATGTGACAGCTTCCGGTCCCAATCCCAATCCCAATCCCAAACCCAATCCCAACCTGGTGGATCCCAATTCCAATCCCAATCCCAATGTGACAGCTTCCGGTCCCAATCCCAATCCCAATCCCAAACCCAATCCCAACCTGGTGGATCCCAATTCCAATCCCAATCCCAATGTGACAGCTTCCGGTCCCAATCCCAATCCCAAACCCAATCCCAACCTGGTGGATCCCAATTCCAATCCCAATCCCAATGTGACAGCTTCTGGTCCCAATCCCAATCCCAATCTCAATCCCAAACCCAATCCCAACCTGGTGGATCCCAATTCCAATCCCAATCCCAATGTGACAGCTTCCGGTCCCAATCCCAATCCCAATCCCAAATCCAATCCCAACCTGGTGGATCCCAATTCCAATCCCAATCCCAATGTGACAGCTTCTGGTCCCAATCCCAATCCCAATCCCAAATCCAATCCCAACCTGGTGGATCCCAATTCCAATCCCAATCCCAATGTGACAGCTTCTGGTCCCAATCCCAATCCCAATCCGAAATCCAATCCCAACCTGGTGGATCCCAATTCCAATCCCAATCCCAATGTGACAGCTTCTCGTCCCAATCCCAATCCCAATCCCAAATCCAATCCCAACCTGGTGGATCCCAATTCCAATCCCAATCCCAATGTGACAGCTTCCGGTCCCAATCCCAATCCCAAACCCAATCCCAACCTGGTGGATCCCAATTCCAATCCCAATCCCAATGTGAGAGCTTCCGGTCCCAATCCCAATCTGGGAGCTCCTGATCCCAATCCTGGTCCCAGTCTGGTGGATCCCAGCCCCAATCCCAATTCCAACCCTGATCCGATGGCTCCCGATCCCAATCCCAATCCATTGAGTCCCAATCCCAATCCTTGTCCTGATCTGATGGATCCCAATCCTGATCCCAATCCCAATCTGTTGGATCCCAATCCTAATCCTGGTCCAGTGCGTCCCAGCCCCAATCCTGATCCCAATCCATTAAATCCCAATCCCAACCCTTGTCCTGATCCGGTGAATCCCAATCCTGCTCCCAGTTCGATGGATCCCAATCCCAGTCCCAGTCCAACGGATCCCAGCCCCAATCCCAATCCCAATCCCAATCTCCATCCGGTGGATCCTGATCTGTTGGATTCCAGCCCCAATCCCAATCCCAATCCCAATCTCCATCCGGTGGATCCTGATCTGTTGGATTCCAGCCCCAATCCCAATCCCAATCCCAATCTCCATCCGGTGGATCCTGATCTGTTGGATTCCAGCCCCAATCCCAATCCCTATCCCAGTCTGATGGATCCCAAAACCAATCCCAGCCCTGGACCGGTAGATCCCAATCCCAATCCCTATTCTGGTCTGTTGGATCCTGATCCGCTGAATCCCAATCCTAATCCTGGTCCCGTTCCCGGTCCGCTGGATCCCAATCCTTATTCCAACCCCTATCCAACAGGTCCCCATCCCAATCCGTTGGATCCTGATTCTGATCCCAATCCCAATACTAATCCCAGTCTGGTGGATCCCAATCCTGGTGCCATTCCCTGACTGTTGGATCCCAATCCCAATCCCAGTCTGAAGGATCCCAATCCGTTGGATCCTGATTCTGATCCCAATCCAAGTCCAGTGGATCCCAATCCCAATCTGTTGGATCCCGATTCTGATCCTAATCCCAATCCCAATCATGGTCCAATGAATCCCCATCCCATTCCATTGGATCTTGATCCCAATCCCAATCTCAATCCCGATCTGTTGGATCCCAATTCCAATCCCAATCTGTTGGATCCTAATTCTGGTCCCAATCTCAATCCCGGTCCATTGAATCCTGATCCCAATCCCAATCCCAGTCCGCTGGATCCTAGTACCAATCCCAATCCCAATCTGTTGGATCCCGATTCTGATCCCAATCCCAATCCCGGTTCGTTAGATCCCAATCCCAATCCCGGTCCATTGGACCCGATCCCATTTTGAATCCCGGTCCATTGGATTCCATCCCCAATTCCAATCCCAATCCCAATCCCAATCCCGATCCTTCGTATCCCAATTCCAATCCCAATCCTGGTACATCGGATCTCAATCCCAATCCCCATCCGTTGGATCTCGACCCCATTCCCAATTCCAGTCCTTTAGATCCTAATCCTGATCCCAATCCCAATCCCGGACTGCTGGATCCCAATTCCAATCCCAATTCCAAATCTGATCCTGGTCTGTTGGATTCCAATCCCAATCCAGTTCTGTCAGATCCCAATCCCGATCCTTGTCCATTGGATCTCAATCCCAATCCCGATCCCGGTTCCAATCCCAATCCGGGTCCGTTGGATCCCAATCCCAATCCAGGTCCATAGAATCCTAGTCCCAAACCCAATCCCTATCCCGGTTCCAATCCCAATCCAGGTCCATAGGATCCTATTCCAATCTCAATCCCGATCCCGGTTTCAATCCCAGTCCAGGTCCATAGGGTCCTAATCCCAATCCCAATCCCGATCCCAGTTCCAATCCCAATCCGGGTCCGTTGGATCCCAATCCCAATCCAGGTCCATAGAATCCTAGTCCCAAACCCAATCCCGATCCTGGTTCCAATCCCAATCCGGGTTCGTTGGATCCTATTCCAATCCCGATCCCAATCCGTTGGATCCCAATCCCAATCCAGGTCCATAGGATCCTAGTCCCAATCCCAATCCCGATCCCGGTTCCAATCCCAAACCGGGTCCATAGGATCCTATTCCAATCCCCATCCCAATCCCGGTTCCAATCCCAATCCAGGTCCATAGGATCCAATCCCTATCCCGGTTCCAATCCCAAACCGGGTCCATAGGATCCTAATTCCAATCCCAATCCCGATCCCGGTTCCAATCCCATTCCGCGTCCGTTGGATCCTATTCCAATCCTGATCCCGATCCCAATTCCAATCCCAATCCCAGTCCGTTGGATTCCAATCCCAATCCAGGTCCATAGGATCCTAGTCCCAATCCCGATCCCGATCCCGGATCCAATCCCAATCCGGGTCCGTTGAATCCTAATCCCAATACCAATCCCGGTTCCAATCCCAATCCAGGTCCGTTGGATCCTAATTCCAATCCCAATCCCGATCCTGGTTCCAATCCCAATCCAGGTCCATAGGATCCTAATCCCAATACCAATCCCGGTTCCAATCCCAATCCGGGTCCGTTGGATCCAAATCCCAATCCAGGTCCATAGGATCCTAGTCCCAATCCCAATCCCGATCCCGGTTCCAATCCC
>NW_028147030.1:43358-95961 GCF_905368555.1 Meleagris gallopavo
GTCAAACCAAATACAGGATTTTGAAAAGGGGTTTGGCACACTTATGGGGGCACAATGACAGGATTTGCAGGGGGTTTTGGCAAAATTTTGGGGCCACGATGGGTTTTGCGGGGGGATTTCACACTTAAGGGGACGGGAATGGGATTTGCACGGGGACTTGGCACACTTACGGGGTCACAACGACGGGATTTGCACGGGGACTTGGCACACTTACGGGATCACAACGACAGGATTTGCACGGGGATTTGGCACACTTACGGGGTCACAATGACAGGATTTGCACGGGGATTTGGCACACTTACGGGGTCACAATGACAGGATTTGCACGGGGACTTGCCACACTTACGGGATAACAACGAGGGGATTTGCACGGGGATTTGGCACACTTACGGGGTCACAATGATGGGATTTCCATGGGGATTTGGCTCATGGGGTCACAATGATGGGTTTTGCAGGGGGATTTCACACTTAGGGGGACAGGAAGGGGATTTACACGGGGATTTGGCACACTTACGGGGGATTTCACACTTAGGGGGACGGGAAGGGGATTTGCCCAGGGATTTGGCACATTTATGGGGCCACGAGGGGATTTGCATGGGATTTCACACTTAGGGGGACAGGAATGGGATTTGCACGGGGATTTGGCACACTTACGGGGTCACAATGAGGGAAATTGCAGGGGGTTTTGGCACACTTAGGGGGGATTTCACACTTAGGGGGACAGGAATGGGATTTGCACGGGGATTTGGCACACTTACGGGGTCAAAAAGACAGGATTTGCACGGGGATTTGGCACACTTACGGGGCTACGAGGGGAATTTGCATGGGGATTTCACACGTAGAGGGACAGAAATGGGATTTGCACGGGGATTTGGCACACTTACGGGTCACAATGACAGGATTTCCACGGGGATCTGGCACCCTTATGGGGTCACAATGAGGGGATTTGCACGGGGATTTGGCTCATGGGGTCACAATGACAGGATTTGCACGGGGATTTCGCACACTTATGGGGCTACGAGGGGATTTGCATGGGGATTTCACACTTAGAGGGACAGGAATGGGATTTGCACAGGGGTTTGGCACACTTACGGGGTCACAATGACGGGATTTGCACAGGGATTTGGCACACTTATGGGGTCACAATGATGGGATTTACATGGGGATTTTCACACTTATGGGGCTACAATGGGATTTGCATGGGGATTCAACACTTAGAGGGACAGGAATGGGATTTGCATGGGGATTTGGCACACTTATGGGGCCACGATGGGATTTGCATGGGGATTTCACACTTAGAGGGACAGGAGTAGGATTTGCACAGGATTTGGCACACTTACGGGGTCACAGTGACAGGATTTGCACAGGATTTGGCACACTTATGGGGTCACAGTGACAGGTTTGCACGGGGATTTGGCACACTTATGGGGTCACAATGACAGGATTTGCACAGGGTTTTGGCACACTTATGGGGTCACAGTGACAGGGTTTGCACGGGGATTTGGCACACTTATGGGGTCACAATGACAGGGTTTGCACGGGGATTTGGCACACTTATGGGGTCACAGTGACAGGGTTTGCAGGGGGATTGGCACACTTATGGGGTCACAGTGACAGGATTTGCACGGGGATTTGGCACACTTTGGGTCACAATGATGGGATTTGCACGGGATTTGGCACACTTATGGGGTCACAATGACAGGGTTTGCACGGGGATTTGGCACACTTATGGGGTCACAGTGACAGGGTTTGCACGGGGATTTGGCACACTTATGGGGTCACAGTGACAGGATTTGCACGGGGATTTGGCACACTTATGGGGTCACAATGATGGGATTTGCACGGGGATTTGGCACACTTATGGGGCCACGATGGGATTTGCATGGGGATTTCACACTTAGAGGGACAGGAATGGGATTTGCACAGGGATTTGGCACACTTATGGGGTCACAATGTTGGGATTTGCACGGGGATTTGGCTCATGGGGTCACAATGATGGGATTTACATGGGGATTTGGCACGCTTATGGGGCCACGATGGGATTTGCATGGGGATTTCACACTTAGAGGGACAGGAATGGGATTTGCAGAGGGATTTGGCACACTTACAGGGTCACAATGTTGGGATTTGCACGGGGATTTGGCACACTTATGGGGGATTTCACACTTAGAGGGACAGGAATGGGATTTGCACGGGGATTTGGCACACTTATGGGGGATTTCACACTTAGAGGGACAGGAGTAGGATTTGCACAGGGATTTGGCACACTTACGGGGTCACAGTGACAGGATTTGCACAGGGATTTGGCACACTTATGGGGTCACAGTGACAGGGTTTGCACGGGGATTTGGCACACTTATGGGGTCACAATGACAGGATTTGCACAGGGATTTGGCACACTTATGGGGTCACAATGACAGGATTTGCACAGGGATTTGGCACACTTATGGGGCCACGATGGGATTTGCACGGCGATTTCACACTTAGAGAGACAGGAATGGGATTTGCACAGGGATTTGGCACACTTAAAGGGTCACAATGTTGGGATTTGCACGGGGATTTGGCACACTTACGGGGGATTTCACACTTAGAGGGACAGGAATGGGATTTGCACAGGGATTTGGCACACTTACGGGGTCACAGTGACAGGATTTGCACGGGGATTTGGCACACTTATGGGGTCACAATGACAGGATTTGCACGGGGATTTGGCACACTTACGGGGCCACGATGGGATTTGCACGGGGATTTTCACGCTTACGGGGCGGTGCTGAGCACCCAGGCAATGGATCCCCCCACCCCACCACCCCACCAGCCCCATTTCTCCCCCTCGCAGGCAATGCCGCTCCTGAAGAGACCCCCGAAGGAGGTGGGGGTCGGAGGGGGGGACGAAGAGGACGGGGATCCCTTCGTGTCCCACCCCGAGAGCCGCTACCGCCGCAGGGCCACCTTGGAACGCCTTGTGGGGCTGACGGCCTTCGGGCGCCCTAAAAGGGCCAAGGGAAGCGATGGGGACGGGGAAGGCGACGGCCAGCGGGGTCGGAGCCAGCGGCGTCGGTCGGAGGATTTTGGGGTCCTGTTGAGGCTCCCGGGGAGGAGGAAAGGAAGCGTGGAACCCATCGGGGACAGGACGGGGTGCAAACGTGGCTCGTTGTTGAGGATGGCCCTGGGGACCAAAGGAAGGAGGGACGGAGCTGAGAAGGGGGCGGCGGCGGCGGCGGCGGGGGACGGGGATGCGGCCACGGATGGGGACGGGACGAGGAGGGGAGGAAGAGCGAGGGGAGCAGAAAGGAACCCCTGTCTGGTGAGTGGGGTGTGGGGCCGGGGGCGGTGGATGGGGTCGTCGGATGGGATGCTGGGTTGGGAGGGGGACGCCGGGATGGGGACGCTGGGATGGGATGTCGGGGTATGGAGATGTCGGGGTGGGACATGGGGACATTGGGATGGATGGTCGGATGGGGTCATTGGGATATGGGGACATTGGGATGGGCAATGGGTCATGGGGACATTGGGACATGGGGACATTGGGATATAGGGACATTGGGATGGACATTGGGACATGGGGACATTGGGATATAGGGACATTGGGATGGACATTGGGACATGGGGACATTGGGACATGGGGACATTGGGATATGGGGACATTGGGATATGGGAACATTGGGATATGGAGATGCTGGGATATGGAGATGTCGGGGTGGGACATGGAGACGTTGGATGGGGTCATTGGGATATGGGGACGTTGGGATATGGGGACGTTGGGATATGGGGACATTGGGATGGGATGCGGGGATATGGAGATGTTGGGATGGGACATGGGGACGATGGATGGGGTCATTGGGATATGGGGACGTTGGGACATGGGGACGTTGGGAATGGGGGACACTGGGATGGGATGTCGGGGTATGGAGATGTCGGGGTGGGACATGGGGACGTTGGGATGGATGGTCGGATGGGGTCATTGGGACATGGGGTCATTGGGATGGACATTGGGACATGGGGACGTTGGATATGGGGACGTTGGGATATGGGGACGTTGGGACATGGGGTCATTGGGACACGGGGACGTTGGGATATGGGGACATTGGGATGGGATGTCGGGGTATGGAGATGTCGGGGTGGGACATGGAGACGTTGGATGGGGTCATTGGGATATGGGGACATTGGGATGGACATTGGGACATGGGGACGTTGGGACATGGGGACATTGGGACATGGGGGCGTTGGGATATGAGGACATTAGGACACGGGGACGTTGGGATATGGGGACATTAGGACACGGGGACGTTGGGATGGGGACATTGGGATATGGGGACGTTGGGATATGGGGACGTTGGGATATGGAGATGCTGGGATATGGGGATGCTGGGCTGGGACATGGGGACGATGGATGGGGTCATTGGGATATGGGACATTGGGATGGACATTGGGACATGGGGACGATGGGATATGGGGACATTGGATGGATATTGGGACATGGGGACATTGGGATATGGGGACGTTGGGAATATGGGGACGTTGGGATATGGACATGCTGGGATATTGGGATGCTGGAATGGGATATGGGGACTTTGGATGGGGTCATTGGGATATGGGGACATTGGGATGGACATGGGTCATGGGAGGGATGGGGACATTGGGATGGACATTGGGACATATGGGCGATGGGACATGGGGACATTGGGATATGGGGACAATGGGCTGGACATTGGGACTTGGGGACGTTGGGACATGGGGACGATGGGATATGGGGACATTGGGATGAACATTGGGACATGGGGACGTTGGGATGGGATGCAGGGATATGGAGATGCTGGGATATGGAGATGTTGGGATGGGCCATGGGACGATGGATGGGGTCATTGGGATATGGGGACATTGGGATGGACATTGGGACATGGGGACGAGAATGGGACATTGGGACATTGGGATGGACATTGGGACATGGGGACGTTGGGACATGGGGACATTGGATATGGGGACATTGGGATGGACATTGGGACATGGGGACGTTGGGATATGGGGACATTGGGATATGGAGATGCTGGGATATAGAGATGTTGGGATGGGACATGGGGACAACGATATGGGTCATTAGGATGGGACTTTGGGTTGGGACACCAGGATATGGGGACATTGGGATGGGGTCATTGGGATGGGACTTTGGGATATGGGGTCATTGGGATGGAACTTTGGGAATGGGACTTTGGGATACGGGATCATTGGGATGGGGCATTGGGATATGGGGTCATTGGGATGGAACTTTGGGATGGGACTTCAGGATATGGAGTCATTGGGATGCGATATTGGGATACGGGGTCATTGGGATGGAGCTTTGGGATATGGGGTCATTGGGATGGAACTTTGGGATGGGACTTCAGGATATGGAGTCATTGGGATGCGATATTGGGATACGGGGTCATTGGATGCGATATTGGGATACGGGGTCCTTGGGATGGAACTTTGGGATGGGACTTCAGGATATGGAGTCATTGGGATGCGATATTGGGATATGGGGTCATTGGATGTGATATTGGGATACGGGGTCATTGGGATGGAACTTTGGGATGGGACTTGAGGATATGGAGTCCTTGGGATGCGATATTGGGATACGGGGTCCTTGGGATGGAACTTTGGGATGGGACTTCAGGATAAGAAGTCATTGGATGCGATATTGGGATACGGGGTCATTGGGATGCGATATTGGGATACGGGTTCATTGGGATGGAGCTTTGGGATATGGGGTCATTGGGATGGAACTTTGGGATGGGACTTCAGGATATGGAGTCATTGGGATGCGATATTGGGATATGGGGTCATTGGGATGTGATATTGGGATATGAGGTCATTGGGATGGAACTTTGGGATGGGACTTCAGGATATGGAGTCCTTGGGATGCGATATTGGGATACGGGGTCCTTGGGATGGGGCTTTGGGATGGGACTTCAGGATATGGAGTCATTGGGATGCGATATTGGGATACGGGGTCATTGGGATGGAACTTTGGGATGGGACTTCAGGATATGGAGTCATTGGGATGTGATATTGGGATACGGGGTCATTGGGATGCGATATTGGGATACGGGGTCATTGGGATGCGATATTGGGATATGGGGTCATTGGGATGCGATATTGGGATACGGGGTCATTGGGATGCGATATTGGGATATGGGGTCATTGGGATGCGATATTGGGATATGGGGTCATTGGGATGCGATATTGGGATACGGGGTCATTGGGATGGAACTTTGGAATGGGACTTCAGGATATGGAGTCATTGGGATGCGATATTGGGATACGGGGTCCTTGGGATGGGGCTTTGGGATACGGGGTCATTGGGATGGAACTTTGGGATGGGACTTGAGGATATGGAGTCCTTGGGATGCGATATTGGGATACGGGGTCATTGGGATGCGATATTGGGATACGGGGTCCTTGGGATGGGGCTTTGGGATACGGGGTCATTGGGATGGAGCTTTGGGATATGGGGTCATTGGGATGGAACTTTGGGATGGGACTTCAGGATATGGAGTCATTGGGATGCGATATTGGGATACGGGGTCATTGGGATGCGATATTGGGATACGGGGTCATTGGCATGGGGCTTTGGGATATGGGGTCATTGGGATGGAGCTTTGGGTTGGGACTTCAGGATATGGAGTCATTGGGATGCGATATTGGGATACGGGGTCATTGGGATGGAACTTTGGGATGGGACTTCAGGATATGGAGTCATTGGGATGTGATATTGGGATACGGGGTCATTGGGATGGGGCTTTGGGATACGGAGTCATTGGGATGCGATATTGGGATACGGGATCATTGGGATGTGATATTGGGATATGGGGTCATCGGGATGGAACTTTGGGATGGGACTTCAGGATATGGAGTCATTGGGATGCGATACTGGGATACGGGATCATTGGGATGGGGCTTTGGGATACGGAGTCATTGGGATGGGGCTTTGGGATATGGGGTCATTGGGATGGAACTTTGGGATGGGACTTCAGGATATGGAGTCATTGGGATGCGATATTGGGATACGGGGTCATTGGGATGGAACTTTGGGATGGGACTTCAGGATAGGGAGTCATTGGGATGCGATATTGGGATACGGGGTCATTGGGATGGAACTTTGGGATGGGACTTCAGGATATGGAGTCATTGGGATGCGATATTGGATACGGGGTCATTGGGATGGAACTTTGGGATGGGACTTCAGGATATGGAGTCATTGGGATGCGATATTGGGATACGGGGTCATTGGGATGGGGCTTTGGGATGGGACTTCAGGATAGGGAGTCGTTGGGATGCGATATTGGGATACGGGGTCATTGGGATGCGATATTGGGATACGGGGTCATTGGGATGGAACTTTGGGATATGAGATCTTTGGGATGGAACTTTGGGATGGGACTTCAAGATATGGAGTCATTGGGATGCGATATTGGGATACGGGATCATTGGGATGGGGCTTTGGGATACGGGGTCATTGGGATGATCTGGGATACCCCGCAGTGCTGGAGATCCTGGAGCTGATCCAGCGGCGCGACTTGGTGGCGGCCGACGAACAGATCATCGCTTTGGAAGCCGAATGCTCCACCATGGCCTCTCTACCGTCACCGCCACCATCGTCATCCTCCCCGTCCTCCCCGTCCTCGCCGTCCTGCCGCCAGACCCGCGACGTGGCTCTGCTCTACGACGCCCTTTTGGCTCAGCTTTGGGCCGTGGTGGGAGAATCGGTTCCGTCGGGCCGGCCGTATCCCCTCCTCCGTTCCGTGGTCCGAGTTTTGGAACAGGAGGAAGCGGCCGATGCCCGGAATCCTTTTGGAATCCCCGGTCGTCCGCGGGGGCTCCGTCGACGTTGGGAAGAAGCGGTGGGGAGGGCGGCCGCGGAGAGGTTGGGGCAGGTGGTGGTGGGAGGGGGGTTGGGACCAAGGTTGGCGGCGTTGGCCGGGAGGGCTGTGGGGGATTTGGGGATGGCGAGGTGCCACGTGGTGCCCGTTTACCCGGCCGGGTACGATGCTTTTGGGGTCTACGCCAAGGGGTATCACAGGGCATTGGCTCAGCAGCTGGCGGCGTTGGCGCAGAGACCGCTGGCGGTGCCGGAGTTGTATCTGCTGCTGGATTGGCACAGCAATACCTACACCAGGTAGGGATGCAGCCGGGCCCCGCGGTATCCAGTGCCACCCATGGGATCCTAGAGCACCCATCCCAATGGGACCCCGTGGCATCCAGTGCCACCCATGGGATCCTAGAGCACCCATCCCAATGGGACCCATGGCATCCAGTGCCACCCATGGATCCCGTGGCACCCATCCCAATGGGATACAGGGGACCCCATGGCATCCAGTGCCACCCATGGGATCCTAGAGCACCCATCCCAATGGGACCTCATGGCATCCAGTGCCACCCATGGGATCCTAGAGCACCCATCCCAATGGGATACAGGGGACCCCATGGCATCCAGTGCCACCCATGGGATCCATGGCACCCATCCCAGTGGGATACAGGGGACCCCATGGCATCCAGTGCCACCCATGGGATCCCGTGGCACCCATCCCAATGGGATACAGGGGACGTTGTGGCATCCAGTGCCACCCATGGGATCCTAGAGCACCCATGCCAGTGGGATACAGGGACCCATGGCATCCAGTGCCACCCATGGGATCCTAGAGCACCCATCCCAATGGGACCCCGTGGCATCCAGTGCCACCCATTCCAATGGGATACAGGGACCCCGTGGCATCCAGTGCCACCATGGGATCCCGTGGCACCCATCCCAATGGGTTACAGGAGACCCTGTGCCACCCATGGGATCCTAGAGCACCCATCCCAATGGGACCCCGTGGCATCCAGTGCCACCCATGGGATCCTAGAGCACCCATGCCAGTGGGATACAGGGGACCCCATGGCATCCAGTGCCACCCATGGGATCCTAGAGCACCCATCCCAATGGGACCCCGTGGCATCCAGTGCCACCCATTCCAATGGGATACAGGGGACCCCGTGGCATCCAGTGCCACCCATGGGATCCCGTGGCACCCATCCCAATGGGTTACAGGAGACCCTGTGCCACCCATGGGATCCTAGAGCACCCATCCCATGGGACCCCGTGGCATCCAGTGCCACCCAGGGATCCTAGAGCACCCATCCCAGTGGGATACAGGGACCCTGTGCCACCCATGGGATCCCGTGGCACCCATCCCAGTGGGATACAGGGGACCCTGTGCCACCCATGGGATCCTAGAGCACCCATCCCAGTGGGATACAGGGGACCCATGGCATCCAGTGCCACCCATGGGATCCTAGAGCACCCATCCCATGGACCTCGTGGCATCCAGTGCCACCCATGGATCCTAGAGCACCCATCCCATGGATACAGGGGACCCCTTGGCATCCAGTGCCACCCATGGGATCCTAGAGCACCCATCCCAATGGGACCCCATGGCATCCAGTGCCACCCATGGGATCCTAAAGCACCCATCCCAGTGGGATACAGGGGACCCTGTGCCACCCATGGGATCCTAGAGCACCCATCCCAATGGGACCCCGTGGCATCCAGTGCCACCCATGGGATCCTAGAGCACCCATCCCAATGGGATACAGGGGACCCTGTGCCACCCATGGGATCCTAGAGCACCCATCCCAATGGGACCCGTGGCATCCCCGTGCCACCCATGGGATCCTAGAGCACCCATCCCAATGGGATACAGGGACCCTGTGCCAACCCATGGGATCCTAGAGCACCCATCCCAATGGGACCCCGTGGCATCCAGTGCCACCCATGGGATCCTAGAGCACCCATCCAATGGATAAAGGGGACCCTGTGCCACCCATGGGATCCTAGAGCACCCATCCCAATGGATACAGGGGACCCTCTGCCACCCATGGGATCCTAGAGCACCCATCCCAATGGGATACAGGGGACCCGGTGCCACCCATGGGTTCCTAGAGCACCCATCCCAATGGGATACAGGGGACCCCATGGCATCCAGTGCCACCCATGGGATCCCGTAGCACCCATCCCAATGGGATACAGGGGACCCTGTGCCACCCATGGGATCCTAGAGCACCCATCCCAATGGGACCCAACGGGATACAGGGGACCCCATGGGATCCTAGAGCACCCATCCCAATGGGACCCCGTGGCATCCAGTGCCACCCATGGGATCCTAGAGCACCCATCCCAATGGGACCTCGTGGCATCCAGTGCCACCCAGGGGATCCTAGAGCACCCATCCCAGTGGGATACTGGGGACCCCATGGCACCCTGTGCCACCCATAGGTCCCTATATGACCCAGTGCCATCCATGGGACCCCCTGGCACCCAGTGCCCCCTAAGGGACCCTATAGCTCCGTATGCCCCCCTGTGCCATCTATGGGACCCCCTGGCACCCATAGGCCCCTATGGGACCCTATAGGACCCAGTGCCACCCATGGGATCCCCCTGGCACCCAGTGCCCCCTATGGGACCCTATAGCACCCTATGCTCCCCTATGCCACCCATGGGACCCTAGAGGACCCAGTGCCATCCATGGGACCCCCTGGCACCTATAGACCCCTATGGGACCCTATAGCGCCCAGTGCCCTCCATAGGACCCTATAGGACCCTATAGCACCCAGTGCCTCCCATGGGACCCCTTTGGCACCCAATGCCCCTAAGGGACCCTATAGCACCCTATGCTCCCCTATGCCACCCATGGGACCCTATAGGACCCCGTGCCCCCCATAGACCCTATAGGACCAAGTGCCACCCATGGGACCCCCCTGGCACCCACTGCCTCCCATGGGGCCCTATAGCACCCTATGCCCCCTTGTGCCATCTATGGGACCCCCCTGGCACCCAGTGCCCCCTATTTGACCATATAGCTCCCAGTGCCCTCCATGGGACCCTATAGCACCCAGTGCCACCCATGGGACCCCCCTGGCACCAAGAGCTCCCTAAGGGACCTTATAACGCCCTATGCCCCCTATGCCACCCATGGGACCCTATAGCACCCAGTGCCACCCATGGGACCCCCCTGGCACCAAGAGCTCCCTAAGGGACCTTATAACGCCCTATGCCCCCTGTGCCAACCATGGGACCCTATAGCACCCAGTGCCACCCATGGGACCCCCCTGGCACCAAGTGCCCCCCATGGGACCCCCTATAGCACCCTATGCCCCCCTGTGCCAACCATGGGACCCTATAGCACCCAGTGCCACCCATGGGACCCCCCTGGCACCAAGTGCCCCCCATGGGACCTCCTATAGCACCCTATGCCCCCCTGTGCCAACCATGGGACCCTATAGCACCCAGTGCCACCCATGGGACCCCCCTGGCACCAAGTGCCCCCCATGGGACCCCCTATAGCACCCTATGCCCCCCTGTGCCAACCATGGGACCCCCCTGGCACCCAGCTGTCCCTGTGTCCACAGGGAGGTGTTGGGGCACCCTGAGATCGGGGCGCTGCTGCAGGCGCAGGATTTGGGGCCCCTCCTGCCACCCGAAACCCAGCGGGGCCTCGAGAGGTCCTGCATCGCTGCTGTCAAGGTATGGCACGGGGGGCACGGGGGGCACGGGGGGCACGGGGGTGGCACGGGGGTGGGGACAAGATTGGTACTGGGGTGGTGCGGGGGTGGCACTGGGATGGGCACTGGGGGGCACTGGGGTGGGGGCGTGATGGGTATTGGGGTGGCACTGGGATGGGCACTGGGGGGACACTGGATGAGTATTGGGGTGGCACTGGGGTGGGGGCGAGATGGGTATTGGGGTGGCACTGGGATGGGCACTGGGGGACACTGGGATGAGTATTGGGGTGGCACTGGGATGGGACTGGGGGGATACTGGGGGGACACTGGGATGGCATTGGGGGCACTGGGATGGGCACACAATGAGTATTGGGGTGGCACTGGGATGGCACTGGGATGGGGACATGATGGGTATTGGGTGGCACTGGGGGGAACTGGGGGGCACTGGGATGGCACTGGGATGGGGATAAGATGGATATTGGGGTGGCAGTGGATGGGCACTGGGACGAGTACTGGGGGGCACTGGGGTGGGGGCATGATGGGTATTGGGGTGGCACTGGGATGGGCACTGGGGGGCACTGGGAGGGCAATGGGGTGGCACTGGGTGGGCACTGGGAGGAGTATTGGGTGGCACTGGGGTGGGGGCACGATGGGTATTGGGGTGGCACTGGGATGGGCACTGGGATGAGTATTGGTGGCACTGGGGTGGGGACATGATGGGTATTGGGTGGCACTGGGGGGAACTGGGAGGGACACTGGGATGAGTATTGGGTGGCACTGGGGTGGGGACATGATGGGTATTGGGGTGGCACTGGGATGGCACTGGGGGGCACTGGGGGGGGCATTGGGTGGCACTGGGATGAGTATTGGGTGGCACTGGGTGGGGGCATGATGGGTATTGGGGTGGCACTGGGATGGGCACTGGGGGGCACTGGGAGGGGCAATGGGGTGGCACTGGGGTGGGCACTGGGAGGAGTATTGGGTGGCACTGGGGTGGGGGCACGATGGGTATTGGGGTGGCACTGGGATGGGCACTGGGATGAGTATTGGGTGGCACTGGGGTGGGGACATGATGGGTATTGGGTGGCACTGGGGGGGAACTGGGAGGGACACTGGATGAGTATTGGGTGGCACTGGGGTGGGGACATGATGGGTATTGGGGTGGCACTGGGATGGCACTGGGAGGCATTGGGGTGGCACTGGGGTGGGCACTGGGATGAGTATTGGGTGGCACTGGGGTGGGGACATGATGGGTATTGGGGTGGCACTGGGATGGGCACTGGAGGCATTGGGGTGGCACTGGGGTGGGCACTGGGATGAGTATTGGGTGGCACTGGGGTGGGGACATGATGGGTATTGGGGTGGCACTGGGATGGGCACTGGGGGGCACTGGGATGGCACTGGGGTGGCACTGGGGTGGGCACTGGAGGAGTATTGGGTGGCACTGGGGTGGGGGCACGATGGGTATTGGGGTGGCACTGGGATGGGCACTGGGGGCACTGGGAGGGGCAATGGGGTGGCACTGGGGTGGGCACTGGGATGATTATTGGGTGGCACTGGGGTGGGGGCATGATGGGTATTGGGGTGGCAGTGGGATGGGCACTGGGGGGCACTGGGAGGGGCATTGGGGTGGCACTGGGATGGGCACTGGGACGAGTACTGGGGTGGCACTGGGGTGGGGGCGTGATGGGTATTGGGGTGGCACTGGGATGGCACTGGGAGGAGTATTGGGTGGCACTGGGGTGGGGGCACGATGGGTATTGGGGTGGCACTGGGGTGGGACTGGGGGCACTGGGGGGGGCATTGGGTGGCACTGGGGTGGGCACTGGGATGAGTATTGGTGGCACTGGGGTGGGGCATGATGGGTATTGGGTGGCACTGGGATGGGCACTGGGAGGGACACTGGGGGGGCATTGGGGTGGCACTGGGATGAGTATTGGGTGGCACTGGGGTGGGGGCGTGATGGGTATTGGGGTGGCACTGGGATGGGCACTGGGGTGGCAGTGGGAGGGGCATTGGGTGGCACTGGGGTGGGCACTGGGATGAGTATTGGGTGGCACTGGGGTGGGGACATGATGGGTATTGGGTGGCACTGGGATGGCACTGGGATGAGTATTGGGTGGCACTGGGGTGGGGACATGATGGGTATTGGGTGGCACTGGGGGGGAACTGGGAGGGACACTGGGGGGGCATTGGGGTGGCACTGGGGTGGCACTGGGATGAGTATTGGGTGGCACTGGGGTGGGGACGTGATGGGTATTGGGGTGGCACTGGGATGGGACTGGGGGGATACTGGGGGAACACTGGGATGGCACTGGGATGAGTATTGGGTGGCACTGGGGTGGGGGCATGATGGGTATTGGGGTGGCACTGGGATGGCACTGGGATGAGTATTGGGTGGCACTGGGTGGGGGCGTGATGGGTATTGGGTGGCACTGGGGGGGACATGATGGGTATTGGGGTGGCACTGGGATGGGACTGGGGGGATACTGGGGAACACTGGATGGCACTGGGATGAGTATTGGGTGGCACTGGGGTGGGGGCGTGATGGGTATTGGGGTGGCACTGGGATGGGCACTGGGGGCACTGGGAGGGGCATTGGGGTGGCAGTGGGATGGCACTGGGGGGACACTGGGATGGCACCGGGGGTACTGGGATGGGTACACCATGAGTATTGGGGTGGCACTGGGATGGCACTGGGATGGGGACGTGATGAGTATTGGAGTGGCACTGGGGGGGAACTGGGGGCACTGGATGGCACTGGGATGGGGATAAGATGGATATTGGGGTGGCAGTGGGATGGGCACTGGGACGAGTACTGGGGGGCACTGGGGTGGGGGCATGATGGGTATTGGGGTGGCACTGGGGTGGGCACTGGGGGGCACTGGGAGGGGCATTGGGGTGGCACTGGGATGAGTATTGGGTGGCACTGGGGTGGGGGCATGATGGGTATTGGGTGGCACTGGGATGGCACTGGGAGGGACACTGGGGGGGGCATTGGGGTGGCACTGGGGTGGGGACGTGATGGGTATTGGGTGGCACACGATGGGCACTGTCCCCATTCCTGCTCTCCCCATTGCCCCCATTGTCCCCACTGCCCCCAACGTCCCCAATGTCCCCACTGTCCCCAGGCCAAGGTGGAGCTGGCGGTGGCACAGGAGCTGCAGCTCAGTGAGGACACGTGGGCAGAGGAGGTGACAGCAGAGGACCTGCAGGGGGGGTTGGCCGCCCGCGTCACCGGGGTACGGCGTCCCCAAGTCCCCAAGTCCCCATTGGCCTCATTGTCCGCATGGATGGCCATGTCCCCACTGTCCCCATTGGTCCCACTGTCCCCACTGTCCCCATGGATGTCCTTGTCCTCATGGATGGCCATGTCCCCACTGTCCCCATTGGTCCCACTGTCCCCACTGTCCCCATGGATGTCCTTGTCCTCATGGATGGCCATGTCCCCACTGTCCCCATTGGTCCCACTGTCCCCACTGTCCCCATGGATGTCCTTGTCCCCATGGATGGCCATGTCCCCACTGTCCCCATTGGTCCCACTGTCCCCTCTGTCCCCATGGATGTCCTTGTCCCCATTGTCCCCATGGATGGCCATGTCCCCACTGTCCCCATTGGTCCCACTGTCCCCACTGTCCCCATGGATGTCCTTGTCCTCATGGATGGCCATGTCCCCACTGTCCCCATTGGTCCCACTGTCCCCACTGTCCCCATGGATGTCCTTGTCCTCATGGATGGCCATGTCCCCACTGTCCCCATTGGTCCCACTGTCCCCACTGTCCCCATGGATGTCCTTGTCCTCATGGATGGCCATGTCCCCACTGTCCCCATTGGTCCCACTGTCCCCACTGTCCCCATGGATGTCCTTGTCCTCATGGATGGCCATGTCCCCACTGTCCCCATTGGTCCCACTGTCCCCACTGTCCCCATGGATGTCCTTGTCCCCATGGATGGCCATGTCCCCACTGTCCCCATTGGTCCCACTGTCCCCACTGTCCCCATGGATGTCCTTGTCCTCATGGATGGCCATGTCCCCACTGTCCCCATTGGTCCCACTGTCCCCACTGTCCCCATGGATGTCCTTGTCCTCATGGATGGCCATGTCCCCACTGTCCCCATTGGTCCCACTGTCCCCACTGTCCCCATGGATGTCCTTGTCCTCATGGATGGCCATGTCCCCACTGTCCCCATTGGTCCCACTGTCCCCACTGTCCCCATGGATGTCCTTGTCCTCATGGATGGCCATGTCCCCACTGTCCCCATTGGTCCCACTGTCCCCACTGTCCCCATGGATGTCCTTGTCCCCATGGATGGCCATGTCCCCACTGTCCCCATTGGTCCCACTGTCCCCACTGTCCCCATGGATGTCCTTGTCCTCATGGATGGCCATGTCCCCACTGTCCCCATTGGTCCCACTGTCCCCACTGTCCCCATGGATGTCCTTGTCCTCATGGATGGCCATGTCCCCACTGTCCCCATTGGTCCCACTGTCCCCACTGTCCCCATGGATGTCCTTGTCCCCATTGTCCCCATGGACGGCCATGTCCCCACTGTCCCCATTGGTCCCACTGTCCCCACTGTCCCCATGGATGTCCTTGTCCCCATTGTCCGCATGGATGGCCATGTCCCCACTGTCCCCATTGGTCCCACTGTCCCCACTGTCCCCATGGATGTCCTTGTCCGCATGGATGGCCATGTCCCCACTGTCCCCATTGGTCCCACTGTCCCCACTGTCCCCATGGATGTCCTTGTCCCCATTGCCCTTACAGTCTTCAGTGTCCCCATGGATGACTGTGGCCCCATTGTCCCCGTTGATGGCTCAGTCCCCACTGTCCCCACTGTCCCCACTGTCCCCATGGATGGCCCTGACCCCGCTGTCCCCACTGTCCCCATTGTCCCCCAGCTGCTGCGGGCTCACGTGGACAGAGCCCCCCAGATCACCCCCGAATTTGGGATGGAAATGGCCCACAGCCTCCTGGGGGTCTTGGTGGCCTTCTTGCACAGGTGGGCTTGGGGACAACCTGGGGGATGTGGGGTGACGTGGGGACGTGGGGCGATGTGGGGGGACATGGGGGGATGTGGGGGGACATGGGGGTGATGTTGGGGGAGTATAGGGAGAGATGGGGACATGGGGGGGGCATGGGGGGATATGGGGGGTATGGGGACATGGGGTGACATGTGGTGGGACATGGGGGGACATGGGGTGACATGGGGGGACATAGAGTGACATGGGAGGATGTGGGGGGACATGGGGACATGAGGTGACATGTGGGGGGACATGGGGGATATGGGGGGATATCAGGGATATGGAGACATGGGGAGGACATGGGGGGATGTGGGGGACACGGGGACGTGAGGTGACATGTGGGGGGACATGGGGGGATATGGGGGGACATGGGGTGACATGGGAGGATGTGGGGGGACACGGGGACGTGAGGCGACATGTGGGGGGACATGGGGGGATATGGGGGGATATCAGGGGATATGGGGTGACATGGGGGGGACATGGGGGATGTGGGGGACATGGGGGACATGGGGGTGATGTTGGGGGAGTATAGGGAGAGATGGGGACATGGGGGAGGTATGGGGGGATATGGGGGGTATGGGGACATGGGGTGACATGTGGTGGGACATGGGGGGACATGGGGGGTATGGGGGGACATGGGGTGACATGGGAGGATGTGGGGGGACACGGGGACGTGAGGTGACATGTGGTGGGACATGGGGGGACATGGGGGTGATATTGGAGGAGTATGGGGGACATGAGGTGACATGGGAGGATGTGGGGGGACACGGGGACGTGAGGCGACATGTGGGGGGACATGGGGGATATGGGGGGATATCAGGGGATATGGAGACATGGGAGGGACATGGGGGGATGTGGGGGGTATGGGGGTGATATTGGAGGAGCATGGGGGACATGGGGTGACATGGGAGGATGTGGGGGGACATGGGGACGTGAGGCGACATGTGGGGGACATGGGGGGATATGGGGGGACATGGGGTGACATGGGAGGATGTGGGAGGACACGGGGACGTGAGGTGACATGTGGGGGGACATGGGGGGATATGGGGGGATATCAGGGGATATGGAGACATGGGGGGGACATGGGGGGACATGGGGGGTATGGGGGGACATGGGGTGACATGGGAGGATGTGGGGGGACATGGGGACGTGAGGTGACATGTGGGGGGACATGGGGGGATATGGGGGGATATCAGGGGATATGGAGGCATGGGGGGACGTGGGGGGACATGGGGGACATGGGGTGATGTTGGGGGAGTATAGGGAGAGATGGGGACATGGGGGGCATGGGGGGATATGGGGGGTATGGGGACATGGGGTGACATGTGGTGGGACATGGGGGACATGGGGGGTATGAGGGTGATATTGGAGGAGCATGGGGGCCATGGGGTGACATGGGGACATGAGGTGACATGTGGGGAGACATGGGGGATATGGGGGGATATCAGGGGATATGGAGGCATGGGGGGGACATGGGGGGATGTGGGGGGGTTATGGGGGGGGTATGGGGACATGGGGGGGGACGTGGGGACATGGGGGAACGTGGGGTGAGCCATGTGAGCGCTGCAGTTTTCAGCGTAAGGTGGAGCGGTTCCTGGAAGCCCCCGGTGAGACCCCCCCCCCAGACGGGGCCACCGGGAGGGCCATCGCCATCGTCAACTGCTGTCCCCCCTTCAGGTGAGGAGGGGGGTCCCCATCCCAATATCCATCCCGGTGTCCCCATGTCCCAAAGCCCCATCCCAGTGTCCCCATCCCAATGTCCCCGTGTCACAATGCCCCCATCCCAGTGTCCCCATCCCACTATCCCATCCCAACATCCCAATGTCCCCATGTTCCATTGTCCCCATCCCAGTGATCCCAATGATCCCAATGTCCCCATGTCCCAATGTCCCCATCCCAATGTCCCCATCCCAATGTCCCCATGTCCCAACGTCCCCATCCCAGTGATCCCGATGATCCCAACGTCCCCATGTCCCAACGTCCCCATGTCCCAATGTCCCCATGTCCCAACGTCCCCATGTCCCCATGTCCCCATGTCCCAACGTCCCCATGTCCCAACGTCCCCATGTCCCAATGTCCCAATGATCCCAACGTCCCAATGATCCCAATGTCCCCATGTCCCAACGTCCCCATGTCCCAATGTCCCCATGTCCCAACGTCCCAATGATCCCAACGTCCCCATGTCCCAACGTCCTCATGTCCCAACGTCCCAATGATCCCAATGTCCCCATGTCCCAACGTCCTCATGTCCCAACGTCCTCATGTCCCAACGTCCCCATGTCCCAATGTCCCCATGTCCCAACGTCCCCATGTCCCAACGTCCCAACGATCCCAACGTCCCCATGTCCCAATGTCCCCATCCCAACGTCCCCATGTCCCAACGTCCCAATGATCCCTACGTCCCCATGTCCCAACGTCCCCATGTCCCAACGTCCCAATGATTCCAACGTCCCCATGTCCAATGTCCCCATGTCCCAACGTCCCAATGATCCCAACGTCCCCATGTCCCAACGTCCCCATGTCCCAACGTCCCAATGATCCCAACGTCCCCATGTCCCAATGTCCCCATGTCCCAACGTCCCAATGATCCCAACGTCCCCATGTCCCAACGTCCCCAACGTCCCAATGTCCCCCCATGTCCCAACGTCCTCATGTCCCAACGTCCTCATGTCCCAACGTCCCCATGTCCCAATGTCCCCATGTCCCAACGTCCCCATGTCCCAACGTCCCAACGATCCCAACGTCCCCATGTCCCAATGTCCCCATCCCAACGTCCCCATGTCCCAACGTCCCAATGATCCCTACGTCCCCATGTCCCAACGTCCCCATGTCCCAACGTCCCAATGATTCCAACGTCCCCATGTCCAATGTCCCCATGTCCCAACGTCCCAATGATCCCAACGTCCCCATGTCCCAACGTCCCCATGTCCCAACGTCCCAATGATCCCAACGTCCCCATATCCCAACGTCCCCATGTCCCAATGTCCCCATCCCAACGTCCCCATGTCCCAACGTCCCCATGTCCCAACGTCCCAATGATCCCAACGTCCCCATGTCCCAACGTCCCCATGTCCCAACGTCCCAATGATCCCAACGTCCCCATGTCCCAACGTCCCCATGTCCCAACGTCCCAATGATCCCAACGTCCCCATGTCCCAACGTCCCCATGTCCCAATGTCCCCATCCCAACGTCCCCATGTCCCAACGTCCCCATGTCCCAACGTCCCAATGATCCCAACGTCCCCATGTCCCAACGTCCCCATGTCCCAACGTCCCAATGATCCCAACGTCCCCATGTCCCAACGTCCCAATGATCCCAATGTCGCCATGTCCCAACGTCCCAATGATCCCAACGTCCCCATGTCCCAACGTCCCCATGTCCCAACGTCCCAATGATCCCAATGTCGCCATGTCCCAACGTCCCAATGATCCCAACGTCCCCATGTCCCAACGTCCCCATGTCCCAACGTCCCAATGATCCCAATGTCGCCATGTCCCAACGTCCCAATGATCCCAACGTCCCCATGTCCCAACGTCCCCATATCCCAACGTCCCAATGATCCCAACATCCCAATGATCCCAACGTCCCCATGTCCCAACGTCCCAATGATCCCAACGTCCCAATGATCCCAACATCCCAATGATCCCAATGATCCCCATGCCCCAATGTCCCCATGTCCCAACGTCCCCATGTCCCAACGTCCCCATGTCCCAATGTCCCCATGTCCCAACGTCCCAATGATCCCAACGTCCCAACGATCCCAATGTCCCCATGTCCCAACGTCCCCATGTCCCAACGTCCCAATGATCCCAATGATCCCCATGTCCCAATGTCCCAATGTCCCAACGTCCCCATGATCCCAACGTCCCCATGTCCCAGTGTCCCCATCCCACCCATCCCAACGTCCCCAACCATTTTGGGGTCCCCCCCACACCTCCCACCCTACTGTAGGGCCTTTGCCGAGCGCTTGGCCCAATTTGGGCACCCCGAAAGCGAAGACCCCCGACGCCAAACCCACGCAGCCCTGGACAAAGTGACCCGGCTCTGCAACCACGTCCTGACCCAGCACCTCTTTGAGGACCTCAAGGTGACGTTTTGGGGTGGGGCTGGGGGGCACCTGTGGGGTCCAGGGGGCACCCGTAGGGTCCCAGGTCCCAATTGAGTCCCAGTGCCAGTGACCCCATTGGGTTCTGAGTTGGATCCTGTGGTTCCAGATCCAATTTATGGGGTTCTGAGTTGGATCCTGTGGTTCCAGATCCAATTTATGGGGTTCTGAGCTGGATCCCATGGTCCCAGTGCCCCCCACTGGGTTCTGAGCTGGATCTCATGGTCCCAATGCCCATTTATGGGGTTCTGAAATTGATCCCATGGTCCCAGTTCCCCCCATTGGGTTCTGAAATGGATCCCATGGTTCCAGTTCCCATTTATGGGGTTCTGAGTTGGATCCCAATGTCCCAGTTCCCATTTATGGGGTTCTGAAATGGATCCCATGGTTCCAGTTCCAATTTATTGGGTTCTGAGCTGGATCCCATGGTCCCAATGCCCATTTATGGGGTTCTGAGCTGGATCCCAATGTCCCAATTCCGATTTATGGGGTTCTGAGCTGGGTCCCATGGCCCCAGTTCCCATTTATGGGGTTCTGAGCTGGATCTCATGATCCCAATGCCCATTTATGGGGTTCTGAAATGGATCCCAATGTCCCAGTGCCTCCCATTGAGTTCTGAGTTGGATCCCATGGTTCCAGTTCCCATTTATGGGGTTCTGAGTTGGATCCTGTGGTTCCAGATCCAATTTATGGGGTTCTGAGTTGGATCCCATGGCCCCAGTGCCCATTTATGGAGTTCTGAAATGGATCCCATGATCCCAGTGCCACCCATTGAGTTCTGAGTTGGATCCCATGGTTCCAGTTCCCATTTATGGGGTTCTGAGTTGGATCCTGTCGTCCCAGTTCCCATTTATGGGGTTCTGAGCTGCATCCCATGGCCCAGTTCCCATTTATGGGGTTCTGAGCTGGATCCCAATGTCCCAGTTCCCATTTATGGGGTTCTGAGCTGGATCCCATGGTCCCAATTCCAATTTATGGGGTTCTGAGCTGGATCCCAATGTCCCAATTCCAATTTATGGGGTTCTGAGCTGGATCCCATGGTCCCAGTGCCCCTCATTGAGTTCTGAGTTGGATCCCATGGTTCCAGTTCCAATTTATTGGGTTCTGACCTGGATCCCATGGTCCCAGTGCTGCCCACTGGGTTCTGAGCTGGATCTCATGGTCCCAATGCCCATTTATGGGGTTCTGAGCTGGATCCCAATGTCCCAGTTCCCATTTATGGGGTTCTGAGTTGGATCATATGGTCCCAGTGCCCATTTATGGGGTTCTGAGCTGGATCTCATGGTCCCAGTTCACATTTATGGGATTCTGAAATGGATCCCAATGTCCCAGTGCCTCCCATTGAGTTCTGAGTTGGATCCCATGGTTCCAGTTCCCATTTATGGGGTTCTGAGCTGGATCCCATGGTCCCAATTCCGATTTATGGGGTTCTGAGTTGAATTCCATGGTCCCAATTCCAATTTATGGGGTTCTGAAATGGATCCCATGGTCCCAGTGCCCCCCATTGATTTCTGAAATGGATCCCATGTTTCCAGTTCCAATTTATTGGGTTCTGAGTTGGATCCCATGGTCCCAATTCCGATTTATGGGGTTCTGAGTTGGATCCCATGGTCCCAATTCCCATTTATGGGGTTCTGAGTAGGATCCCAATGTCCCAATTCCGATCTATGGGTTCTGAGCTGGATCCCAATGTCCCAATTCCGATTTATGGGGTTCTGAGCTGGATCCCAATGTCCCAATTCCGATTTATGGGGTTCTGAGCTGGATCCCAATGTCCCAATTCCCATTTATGGGGTTCTGAGCTGGATCCCACGATCCCAATTCCCATTTCTTACGTATCCCAAGATCCCAATCCCCACTTCCCGCCAGCCCTCCTTGTCCCACTTCCAAACCTATGGGGTTTGGTGCCCCCCTCTGTCTCCCCCTCCCACCAATTGGGATCTGATGCCCCCGCTGCCCCTCACCCCACAGCCCTACTTCAGCAAGCTGATGAAGAGGAAATGGCTGACGAGCTCGGATGCCTTCGACGCCATCGTGATGAACATCACCAGCTTCAGCCAGAAACTGCGACCGCTGCACCCCGAGCCCTACCAGGTGGGTGCCACGGCCCTACAGCCCACTTATGGGGTTCTGAGCTGGGTCCCATGGCGTCAGTTCCCATTTATGGGGTTCTGAGCTGGGTCCCATGGCGTCAGTTCCCACTTATGGGGTTCTGAGCTGGGTCCCATGGCGTCAGTTCCCATTTATGGGGTTCTGAGCTGGGTCCCATGGCGTCAGTTCCCACTTATGGGGTTCTGAGCTGGGTCCCATGGCGTCAGTTCCCATTTATGGGGTTCTGAGCTGGGTCCCATGGCGTCAGTTCCCATTTATGGGGTTCTGAGCTGGGTCCCATGGCGTCAGTTCCCATTTATGGGGTTCTGAGCTGGGTCCCATGGCGTCAGTTCCCATTTATGGGGTTCTGAGCTGGGTCCCATGGCATCAGTTCCCATTTATGGGGTTCTGAGCTGGATCCCAATGCCCCAGTTCCCATTTATGGGGTTCTGAGCTGGATCCCATGGCGCCAGTTCCCATTTATGGGGTTCTGAGCTGGGTCCCAATGTCCCAGTTCCCATTTATGGGGTTCTGAGCTGGGTCCCAATGTCCCAGTTCCCATTTATGGGGTTCTGAGCTGGGTCCCATGGCGCCAGTTCCCATTTATGGGGTTCTGAGCTGGGTCCCAATGTCCCACTTCCGATTTATGGGGTTCTGAGCTGGGTCCCATGGCCCAATTCCCATTTATGGGGTTCTGAGCTGGGTCCCATGGCATCAGTTCCCATTTATGGGGTTCTGAGCTGGATCCCAATGTCCCAGTTCCCATTTATGGGGTTCTGAGCTGGATCCCAATGTCCCAGTTCCCATTTATGGGGTTCTGAGCTGGATCCCAATGTCCCAGTTCCCATTTATGGGGTTCTGAGCTGGGTCCCAATGTCCCAGTTCCCATTTATGGGGTTCTGAGCTGGGTCCCATGGCGTCAGTTCACATTTATGGGGTTCTGAGCTGGGTCCCATGGCGTCAGTTCCCATTTATGGGGTTCTGAGTTGGATCCCAATGTCCCAGTTCCCATTTATGGGGTTCTGAGCTGGGTCCCATGGCGTCAGTTCCCATTTATGGGGTTCTGAGTTGGATCCCAATGTCCCAGTTCCCATTTATGGGGTTCTGAGTTGGATCCCAATGTCCCAGTTCCCATTTATGGGGTTCTGAGCTGGGTCCCATGGCGTCAGCTCCCATTTATGGGGTTCTGAGCTGGGTCCCAATGTCCCAGTTCCCATTTATGGGGTTCTGAGCTGGGTCCCATGGTGTCAGCTCCCATTTATGGGGTTCTGAGCTGGGTCCCATGGCGTCAGTTCCCATTTATGGGGTTCTGAGCTGGGTCCTATGGCGTCAGTTCCCATTTATGGGGTTCTGAGCTGGGTCCCAATGTCCCAGTTCCCATTTATGGGGTTCTGAGCTGGGTCCCATGGCGCCAGTTCCCATTTATGGGGTTCTGAGCTGGGTCCCAATGTCCCAGTTCCCATTTATGGGGTTCTGAGCTGGGTCCCATGGCGTCAGCTCCCATTTATGGGGTTCTGAGCTGGGTCCCAATGTCCCAGTTCCCATTTATGGGGTTCTGAGCTGGGTCCCATGGCGTCAGTTCCCATTTATGGGGTTCTGAGCTGGGTCCCAATGTCCCAGTTCCCATTTATGGGGTTCTGAGCTGGGTCCCATGTCGCCAGTTCCCATTTATGGGGTTCTGAGCTGGGTCCCAATGGCTCAGTTCCCATTTATGGGGTTCTGAGCTGGATCCCATGTCGCCAGTTCCCATTTATGGGGTTCTGAGCTGGATCTCATGGTCCCAGTTCCCATTTATGGGGTTCTGAGCTGGATCCCATGTCGCCAGTTCCCATTTATGGGGTTCTGAGCTGGGTCCCATGGCGCCAGTTCCCATTTATGGGGTTCTGAGCTGGATCCCAATGTCCCACTTCCCATTTATGGGGTTCTGAGCTGGGTCCCATGTCGCCAGTTCCCATTTATGGGGTTCTGAGCTGGGTCCCAATGTCCCAGTTCCCATTTATGGGGTTCTGAGCTGGATCCCAATGTCCCAGTTCCCATTTATGGGGTTCTGAGCTGGGTCCCATGTCGCCAGTTCCCATTTATGGGGTTCTGAGCTGGATCCCAATGTCCCAGTTCCCATTTATGGGGTTCTGAGCTGGGTCCCAATGTCCCAGTTCCCATTTATGGGGTTCTGAGCTGGGTCCCAATGTCCCAGTTCCCATTTATGGGGTTCTGAGCTGGATCCCATGTCGCCAGTTGCCATTTATGGGGTTCTGAGCTGGGTCCCAATGTCCCAGTTCCCATTTATGGGGTTCTGAGCTGGATCCCAATGTCCCAGTTCCCATTTATGGGGTTCTGAGCTGGGTCCCAATGTCCCAGTTCCCATTTATGGGGTTCTGAGCTGGGTCCCAATGGCTCAGTTCCCATTTATGGGGTTCTGAGCTGGGTCCCAATGGCCCAGTTCCCATTTATGGGGTTCTGAGCTGGGTCCCAACATCCCAGTTCCCATTTATGGGGTTCTGAGCTGGGTCCCTATGTCCCAGTTCCCATTTAGGGGGTTCTGAGCTGGGTCCCAATGGCTCAGTTCCCATTTATGGGGTTCTGAGCTGGGTCCCAATGTCCCAGTTCCCATTTATGGGGTTCTGAGCTGGGTCCCAATGTCCCAGTTCCCATTTATGGGGTTCTGAGCTGGATCCCAATGTCCCAGTTCCCATTTATGGGGTTCTGAGCTGGATCCCAATGTCCCAGTTCCCATTTATGGGGTTCTGAGCTGGGTCCCATGTCGCCAGTTCCCATTTATGGGGTTCTGAGCTGGGTCCCATGTCCCAGTTCCCATTTATGGGGTTCTGAGCTGGATCCCAATGTCCCAGTTCCCATTTATGGGGTTCTGAGCTGGTCCCAATGTCCCAGTTCCCATTTATGGGGTTCTGAGCTGGGTCCCATGCCGTCAGTTCCCATTTATGGGGTTCTGAGCTGGGTCCCAATGTCCCAGTTCCCATTTATGGGGTTCTGAGCTGGGTCCCAATGTCTCAGTTCCCATTTATGGGGTTCTGAGCTGGGTCCCAATGTCCCAGTTCCCATTTATGGGGTTCTGAGCTGGGTCCCAATGTCCCAGTTCCCATTTATGGGGTTCTGAGCTGGGTCCCAATGTCCCAGTTCCCATTTATGGGGTTCTGAGCTGGGTCCCATGGCGTCAGTTCCCATTTATGGGGTTCTGAGCTGGGTCCCAATGTCCCAGTTCCCATTTATGGGGTTCTGAGCTGGGTCCCAATGTCTCCAGTTCCCATTTATGCGGTTCTGATCTGGGTCCCATGTCCCAGTTCCCATTTATGGGGTTCTGAGCTGGGTCCCAATGTCCCAGTTCCCATTTATGGGGTTCTGAGCTGGATCCCATGGCCTCAGTTCCCATTTATGGGGTTCTGAGCTGGGTCCCAATGTCCCAGTTCCCATATATGGGGTTCTGCGCTGGATCCCAATGTCCCAGTTCCCATTTATGGGGTTCTGAACTGGGTCCCATGGCCTCAGTTCCCATTTATGGGGTTCTGAGCTGGTCCCAATGTCCCAGTTCCCATTTATGGGGTTCTGAGTTGGATCCCATGGCCTCAGTTCCCATTTAGGGTTCTGATGCTGGTCCCACCATCCCATTATGGGTTCCCCCTCCCTCGAGCACCCCTCTGTCCCTCCCATTCCCAATTTCGCGCTCCGGTGCCCCATGCCGTCCAGTCCCCTACTCCCCCCTCTCCATTTTGGGATCCCGACTCGCTCCCTGCCCCCCAATCCCCCTCCAGATTCTATCGGTCCCCCCTATCCATTTTGGGATCCCGCCTCCCCCCCCCCTCGTCCCCCCTCCTCACTTTTGGGGTCCCCCCTCTCAATTTTGGGATCCCGCCTCCCCCCCCCCCCCCCACCCCCCCCCCCCCCCCCCCCCTCCTCACTTTTGGGGTCCCCCCTCTCAATTTTGGGATCCCGCCTCCCCCCCCCCTCCATCCCCCCTCCTCACTTTTGGGGTCCCCCCTCTCAATTTTGGGATCCCGCCTCCCCCCCCCCCCCCCCCCCCTCCTCACTTTTGGGGTCCCCCCTCTCAATTTTGGGATCCCGCCTCCCCCCCCCCCCTCCAGCCCCCCTCCTCACTTTTGGGGTCCCCCCTCTCAATTTTGGGATCCCGCCTCCCCCCCCCCCTCCAGCCCCCCTCCTCACTTTTGGGGTCCCCCCTCTCAATTTTGGGATCCCGCCCTCCCCCCCCCCCCCTCCAGCCCCCCTCCACTCTTTTGGGGTCCCCCTCTCAATTTTGGGATCCCGCCTCCCCCCCCCCCTCCAGCCCCCCTCCTCACTTTTGGGGTCCCCCCTCTCAATTTTGGGATCCCGCCTCCCCCCCCCCTCCATCCCCCCTCCTCACTTTTGGGGTCCCCCCTCTCAATTTTGGGATCCCGCCTCCCCCCCCCCCTCCATCCCCCCTCCTCACTTTTGGGGTCCCCCCTCTCAATTTTGGGATCCCGCCTCCCCCCCCCCCTCCAGCCCCCCTCCTCACTTTTGGGGTCCCCCCTCTCAATTTTGGGATCCCGCCTCCCCCCCCCCTCCATCCCCCCTCCTCACTTTTGGGGTCCCCCCTCTCAATTTTGGGATCCCGCCTCCCCCCCCCCCTCCATCCCCCCTCCTCACTTTTGGGGTCCCCCCTCTCAATTTTGGGATCCCGCCTCCCCCCCCTCCCTCCAGCCCCCCTCCTCACTTTTGGGGTCCCCCCTCTCAATTTTGGGATCCCGCCTCCCCCCCCCCCTCCATCCCCCCTCCTCACTTTTGGGTCCCCCCTCTCAATTTTGGGATCCCGCCTCCCCCCCCCCTCCAGCCCCCCTCCTCACTTTTGGGGTCCCCCCTCTCAATTTTGGGATCCCGCCTCCCCCCCCCCCTCCCCCCTCCTCACTTTTGGGTCCCCCCTCTCAATTTTGGGATCCCGCCTCCCCCCCCCCCTCCATCCCCCCTCCTCACTTTTGGGGTCCCCCCTCTCAATTTTGGGATCCCGCCCCCCCCCCCCCTCCAGCCCCCTCCTCACTTTGGGGTCCCCCCTCTCAATTTTGGGATCCCGCCTCCCCCCCCCCCCTCCAGCCCCCCTCCTCACTTTTGGGGTCCCCCCTCTCAATTTTGGGATCCCGCCTCCCCCCCCCCCTCCAGCCCCCCTCCTCACTTTTGGGGTCCCCCCTCTCAATTTTGGGATCCCGCCTCCCCCCCCCCCTCCACCCCCCTCCTCACTTTTGGGGTCCCCCCTCTCAATTTTGGGATCCCGCCTCCCCCCCCCCTCCAGCCCCCCTCCTCACTTTTGGGGTCCCCCCTCTCAATTTTGGGATCCCGCCTCCCCCCCCCCCCTCCAGCCCCCCTCCTCACTTTTGGGGTCCCCCCTCTCAATTTTGGGATCCCGCCTCCCCCCCCCCCTCCAGCCCCCCTCCTCACTTTTGGGGTCCCCCCTCTCAATTTTGGGATCCCGCCTCCCCCCCCCCCCTCCAGCCCCCCTCCTCACTTTTGGGGTCCCCCCTCTCAATTTTGGGATCCCGCCTCCCCCCCCCCCCCCGGCCCCCTCCTCACTTTTGGGGTCCCCCCTCTCAATTTTGGGATCCCGCCCCCCCCCCTCCATCCCCCCTCCTCACTTTTGGGGTCCCCCCTCTCAATTTTGGGATCCCGCCTCCCCCCCCCCCCCAGCCCCCTCCTCACTTTTGGGGTCCCCCCTCTCAATTTGGGATCCCGCCTCCCCCCCCCCTCCAGCCCCCCTCCTCACTTTTGGGGTCCCCCCTCTCAATTTTGGGATCCCCCCCCCCCCTCCATCCCCCCTCCTCACTTTTGGGGTCCCCCCTCTCAATTTTGGGATCCCGCCTCCCCCCCCCCCCTCCCCCCCCCCTCCTCACTTTTGGGGTCCCCCCTCTCAATTTTGGGATCCCGCCTCCCCCCCCCCTCCATCCCCCTCCTCACTTTTGGGGTCCCCCCTCTCAATTTTGGGATCCCGCCTCCCCCCCCCCCCCCCCCCCCCCCCCCCCCCCCCCTCCCCCCCCCCCTTTTCTGATCCCGCCTCCCCCCCCCCCCCCCCCCCCCTCCCCCCCATCCCCCCCCCCCCCCCCCTCCACCCCCCCCCGATCCCCCCCCCCCCCCCCCCCCCCCCCCCCCCTCCTTTTGGGGTCCCCCCTCTCAATTTTGGGATCCCGCCTCCCCCCCCCCCTCCATCCCCCCTCCTCACTTTTGGGGTCCCCCCTCTCAATTTTGGGATCCCGCCTCCCCCCCCCCTCCATCCCCCCTCCTCACTTTTGGGGTCCCCCCTCTCAATCTTGGGATCCCGCCTCCCCCCCCCCCCAGCCCCCCTCCTCACTTTTGGGGTCCCCCCTCTCAATTTTGGGATCCCGCCTCCCCCCCCCCTCCATCCCCCCTCCTCACTTTTGGGGTCCCCCCTCTCAATTTTGGGATCCCGCCTCCCCCCCCCCCCCATCCCCCCTCCTCACTTTTGGGGTCCCCCCTCTCAATTTTGGGATCCCGCCCCCCCCCCCTCCACCCCCCTCCTCACTTTTGGGGTCCCCCTCTCAATTTTGGGATCCCGCCCCCCCCCCCCCTCCATCCCCCCTCCTCACTTTTGGGGTCCCCCCTCTCAATTTTGGGATCCCGCCTCCCCCCCCCCCTCCAGCCCCCCTCCTCACTTTTGGGGTCCCCCCTCTCAATTTTGGGATCCCGCCTCCCCCCCCCCCCTCCATCCCCCCTCCTCACTTTTGGGGTCCCCCCTCTCAATTTTGGGATCCCGCCTCCCCCCCCCCCCCTCCCCCCCCTCACTTTTGGGGTCCCCCCTCTCAATTTTGGGATCCCCCCTCCCCCCCCCCCCTCCAGCCCCCCTCCTCACTTTTGGGGTCCCCCCTCTCAATTTTGGGATCCCGCCCCCCCCCCCCCCCTCCAGCCCCCCTCCTCACTTTTGGGGTCCCCCCTCTCAATTTTGGGATCCCCCCTCCCCCCCCCCCTCCAGCCCCCCTCCTCACTTTTGGGGTCCCCCCTCTCAATTTTGGGACCCCCTCCCCCCCCCCCCCCGCCCCCCTCCCCACTTTTGGGGTCCCCCCTCTCAATTTTGGGATCCCGCCTCCCCCCCCCCTCCAGCCCCCCTCCTCACTTTTGGGGTCCCCCCTCTCAATTTTGGGATCCCGCCTCCCCCCCCCCCCTCCCCCCCCCTCCTCACTTTTGGGGTCCCCCCTCTCAATTTTGGGATCCCCCCCCCCCCCCCCTCCAGCCCCCCTCCTCACTTTTGGGGTCCCCCCTCTCAATTTTGGGATCCCCCCTCCCCCCCCTCCAGCCCCCCTCCACTTTTGGGGTCCCCCCTCCCAATTTTGGGATCCCGCCTCTCCCCCCCCCCCCCCCCCCCTCCTCACTTTTGGGGTCCCCCCTCTCAATTTTGGGATCCCGCCCCCCCCCCCCTCCATCCCCCCCCTCACTTTTGGGGTCCCCCCTCTCAATTTTGGGATCCCGCCTCCCCCCCCCCCCGCCCCCTCCTCACTTTTGGGGTCCCCCCCTCAATTTTGGGATCCCGCCTCCCCCCCCCCCTCCTCCAGCCCCCCTCCTCACTTTTGGGGTCCCCCCTCTCAATTTTGGGATCCCGCCTCCCCCCCCCCCTCCATCCCCCCTCCTCACTTTGGGGTCCCCCCTCTCAATTTGGGATCCCGCCTCCCCCCCCCCCCTCCACCCCCCTCCTCACTTTTGGGGTCCCCCCTCTCAATTTTGGGATCCCGCCTCCCCCCCCCTCCAGCCCCCTCCTCACTTTTGGGGTCCCCCCTCTCAATTTTGGGATCCCGCCTCCCTCCCCCCCCTCCATCCCCCCCCCTCACTTTTGGGGTCCCCCCTCTCAATTTTGGGATCCCGCCTCCCCCCCCCCCCTCCATCCCCCCTCCTCACTTTTGGGGTCCCCCCTCTCAATTTTGGGATCCCGCCTCCCCCCCCCCCCTCCAGCCCCCCTCCTCACTTTTGGGGTCCCCCCTCTCAATTTTGGGATCCCCCTCCCCCCCCCCCTTCCAGCCCCCCTCCTCACTTTTGGGGTCCCCCCTCTCAATTTTGGGATCCCCCCCTCCCCCCCCCCCCTCCATCCCCCCTCCTCACTTTTGGGGTCCCCCCTCTCAATTTTGGGATCCCGCCTCCCCCCCCCCCCTCCATCCCCCCTCCTCACTTTTGGGGTCCCCCCTCTCAATTTTGGGATCCCGCCTCCCCCCCCCCCCTCCATCCCCCCTCCTCACTTTTGGGGTCCCCCCCCTCAATTTTGGGATCCCGCCTCCCCCCCCCCCCTCCAGCCCCCTCCTCACTTTTGGGGTCCCCCCTCTCAATTTTGGGATCCCGCCTCCCCCCCCCCCCTCCATGCCCCCTCCTCACTTTTGGGTCCCCCCTCTCAACTTTGGGATCCCGCCTCCCCCCCCCCGGGCCCCCCTCCTCACTTTTGGGGTCCCCCCTCTCAATTTTGGGATCCCGCCTCCCCCCCCCCCCTCCAGCCCCCCTCCTCACTTTTGGGGTCCCCCCTCTCAATTTTGGGATCCCGCCTCCCCCCCCCCCCCCTCCAGCCCCCCTCCTCACATTTGGGCTCCCCCCTCTCAATTTTGGGATCCCGCCTCCCCCCCCCCCCTCCAGCCCCCCTCCTCACTTTTGGGGTCCCCCCTCTCAATTTTGGGATCCCACCTCCCCCCCCCCCTCCAGCCCCCCTCCTCACTTTTGGGGTCCCCCCTCTCAATTTTGGGATCCCACCTCCCCCCCCCCCCTCCAGCCCCCCTCCTCACTTTTGGGGTCCCCCCTCTCAATTTTGGGATCCCACCTCCCCCCCCCCCCCCGGCCCCCTCCTCACTTTTGGGGTCCCCCAGGTGCTGGTGAGCGATTTACACCGCCGGGTGCTGCAGGAATACGTCCGACCTCTGCTGCAATCCCGCATCGTTTGCACCTCTTCCAAAATGAGGGCTCGTCTGGCCGCCCGACTGGGGGATGAAGCCCGACAGCTCCGGGAGCTCTTCTGCCGTCTGGTCAGTGACCCCCTCACCCCCCCCCTTGACCCCCCCCGGATCCCTCCGGACCCCCTCGAACCCCTCTTGTGTCCCCCGTGGGAATGGGGTGGGATCTCCGTCGCTGTGGGGTTGTGGGGTATTGGGGGGAAGGGGTGAGAGGGGTCTTAGGAGGCTTTTGGGGGTCTCCAGTTGTGGTTATGGGGGTCCTGGGGGGGATTTGGGGGTCTCACTTGTGGTTCTGGGGGTCCTGGGGGGAGTTGGGGGTCTCACTTATGGTTATGGGGGTCCTGGGGGGGATTTGGGGGTCTCCAGTTGTGGTTATGGGGGTCCTGGGGGGGGGGGGGGTCTCACTTGTGGTTATGGGGGTCCTGGGGGGGAGTTGGTGGTCTCCCTTGGGGTTATGGGGGTCGTGGGGGGGAGTTGAGGGGGTCCGCTTGTAGTTATGGGGGTCCTGGGGGGGATTTGGGGGTCTCACTTGTGGTTATGGGGGTCCTGGGGGGGGGGGGGGTTGGGGGTCTCACTTGTGGTTATGGGGGTCCTGGGGGGGCGGGGGGGGGTTGGGTGTCTCCAGTTGTGGTTATGGGGGTCCTGGGGGGGATTTGGGGGTCTCACTTGTGGTTCTGGGGGTCCTGGGAGGCTTCTGGGGGTCTCCAGTTGTGGTTATGGGGGTCCTGGGGGGGAGTTGGGGGTCTCACTTGTGGTTGTGGGGGTCCTGGGGGGGAGTCGGGGGTCACCCTTGGGGTTATGGGGGTCGTGGGGGGGAGTTGGGGGGGTCTGCTTGTAGTTATGGGGGTCCTGGGGGGAGATTTGGGGGTCTCACTTGTGGTTATGGGGGTCCTGGGGGGGGGTTGGGGGGGTCCGCTTGTAGTTATGGGGGTCCTGGGGGGGATTTGGGGGTCTCACTTGTAGTTATGGGGGTCCTGGGGGGGGTTCGGGGTCTCCCTTGGGGTTATGGGGGTCGTGGGGGGGAGTTGGGGGGGTCGGCTTGTAGTTATGCAGGTCCTGGGGGGGATTTGGGGGTCTCCAGTTGTGGTTATGGGGGTCCTGGGGGGGATTTGGGGGTCTCCAGTTGTGGTTATGGGGGTCCTGGGGGGGAGTTGGGGGGGTCTCACTCATAATTATGGGGGTCCTGAGAGGAGTTTGGGGTCCCACTTGTGGTTATGGGGTCGTATGAGGGAGGGGGGGTCCCACTCGTGGTTTTGGGGCTGTTATGGGGGGGCACCCGTGGGTGATTTGGGGTCTGGGGGGTGGGGGGGGGTCACACGTGGGTGCTTCTCATTGGGGTTTTGGGGTGCTGGGAGGGGGTGTGAGGAGCCCACCCCTGTTTTGGGGTCCTGGAGGTGGGATCTGGGGGTCCCACTTGTGGTTATGGGGTCGTATGAGGGAGGGGGGGTCCCACTCGTGGTTTTGGGGCTGTTATGGGGGGGCACCCGTGGGTGATTTGGGGTCTGGGGGGGGGGTCAGACGTGGGTGCTTCTCATTGGGGTTTTGGGGTGCTGGGAGGGGGTGCGAGGAGCCCACCCCTATTTTGGGGTCCTGGGGGGGGAACTGGGGGGTCTCACTCGTGGTTTTGGGTTTCTGGGGGGGTGTGGGGGGTCCCCTCGTGGTTATGGGGCTGTTATGGGGGGGCACCCGTGGGTGATTTGGGGTCTGGGGGGGTCCCACGTGGGTGCTTCTCATTGGGGTTTTGGGGTGCTGGGAGGGGGTGTGAGGAGCCCACCCCTGTTTTGGGGTCCTGGGGGTGGGATCTGGGGGTCCCACTTGTGGTTATGGGGTCGTATGAGGGAGGGGGGGGTCCCACTCGTGGTTTTGGGGCTGTTATGGGGGGGCACCCATGGGTGACTTTGGGGTCTGGGGGGGGTCCCACGTGGGTGCTTCTCATTGGGGTTTTGGGGTGCTGGGAGGGGGTGTGAGGAGCCCACCCCTGTTTTGGGGTCCTGGGGGGGGGGATCTGGGGGTCCCACTTGTGGTTATGGGGTCGTATGAGGGAGGGGGGGGTCCCACTCGTGGTTTTGGGGCTGTTATGGGGGGGCACCCGTGGGTGATTTGGGGTCTGGGGGATGGGGGGGGGTCACACGTGGGTGCTTCTCATTGGGGTTTTGGGGTGCTGGGAGGGGGTGTGAGGTGCCCACCCCTGTTTTGGGGTCCTGGGGGGGGAACTGGGGGGTCTCACTCGTGGTTTTGGGTTTCTGGGGGGGGGCGTGGGGGGTCCCCTCGTGGTTATGGGGCTGTTATGGGGGGGCACCCGTGGGTGATTTGGGGTCTGGGGGGGGTCAGACGTGGGTGCTTTTCATTGGGGTTTTGGGGTGCTGGGAGGGGATGTGAGGAGCCCACCCCTGTTTTGGGGTCCTGGGGGGGGGGATATGGGGGTCCCACTTGTGGTTATGGGGTCGTATGAGGGAAGGGGGGGTCCCATTCGTGGTTTTGGGGCTGTTATGGGGGGGCACCCATGGGTGACTTTGGGGTCTGGGGGGGTCCCACGTGGGTGCTTCTCATTGGGGTTTTGGGGTGCTGGGAGGGGGTGTGAGGTGCCCACCCCTGTTTTGGGGTCCTGGGGTGGGAACTGGGGGGTCTCACTCGTGGTTTTGGGTTTCTGGGGGGGTGTGGGGGGTCCCCTCGTGGTTATGGGGCTGTTATGGGGGGGCACCCGTGGGTGACTTGGGGTCTGGGGGGGGGTCAGACGTGGGTGCTTCTCATTGGGATTTTGGGGTGCTGGGAGGGGGTGTGAGGTGCCCACCCCTGTTTTGGGGTCCTGGGGGGGGAACTGGGGGGTCTCACTCGTGGTCTTGGGTTTCTGGGGGGGGGTGGGGGGTCCCCTCGTGGTTATGGGGCTGTTATGGGGGGGCACCCATGGGTGACTTTGGGGTCTGGGGGGGGTGAGATGTAGGTGCCTCTCATTTTGGGATTTTGGGGTGCTGGGAGGGGATACGAAGAACCCAGCTGTGTTCTGGGGGTCCTGGGGGGGGGGGGTCTCTGGTGGGGGAGGGGGAGGTACCCCACTGAGGACCCCCCCCCCCCTTTTTGGGGTGGGGGCGTGCAGGACTCTGCCTGGCCCTGGTTGGATTCGGTGCTGCCGCGGCTGCGGGAGCTGCTGGTGTTGGAGGACATCGCGGCCCTACAAATGGAGGTGGGGGTCCTGGCAAGGGATTTCCCCGATGTCAGGTGAGTGGGGGGGGGGTTATGGGGGTGGGGGGGGGTTATGGGGTGACGTGTCCCTGTGGGGTCATTATGTGTCCCTATGGGGTGGCGATGTGTCCCTATGGGGGTGACAGCATCGCTGTAGGGTCGTTATGTGTCCCTATGGGGTCATTGTGTCCCTATATGGTGGTGATGTGTCCCTATAGGGCAGCAGTGTCCCTGTGGGGTGGCAATGTGCCTCTATGGGGTGTCCATCTGTTCCTAAAGGGTGGTGGTGCCCCTATGGGGTGCCCACATGTCCCTATAGGGCGGTGGTGCCCCTATGGGGTGCCCACATGTCCCTATAGGGTGGTGGTGCCCCTATGGGGTGTCCATCTGTTCCTAAAGGGCGGTGGTGCCGCTATGGGGTGCCCACATGTCCCTAAAGGGCGGTGGTGCCCCTATGGGGTGCCCACATGTCCCTAAAGGGCGGTGGTGCCCCTATGGGGTGCCCACATGTCCCTAAAGGGCGGTGGTGCCCCTATGGGGTGCCCACATGTCCCTATAGGGCGGTGGTGCCCCTATGGGGTGCCCACATGTCCCTATAGGGCGGTGGTGCCGCCATGGGGTGCCCACATGTCCCTATAGGGCGGTGGTGCCGCTATGGGGTGCCCACATGTCCCTATAGGGCGGTGGTGCCGCTATGGGGTGCCCACATGTCCCTAAAGGGTGGTGATGTATCCCTATGGGGTGACAGCATCGCTGTAGGGTTGTTATGTGTCCCTATGGGGTCATTGTGTCCCTATATGGTGGTGATGTGTCCCTATAGGGCAGCAGTGTCCCTGTGGGGTGGCAATGTGCCTCTATGGGGTGTCCATCTGTTCCTAAAGGGCGGTGGTGCCGCTATGGGGTGCCCACATGTCCCTATAGGGTGGTGGTGCCGCTATGGGGTGCCCACATGTCCCTATAGGGCGGTGGTGCCGCTATGGGGTGCCCACATGTCCCTATAGGGCGGTGGTGCCCCTATGGGGTGCCCACATGTCCCTATAGGGCCCGGCCGGCTCTCCCCGCGCTGCCCCACACCCGGTCAGGACGGCAGGGCCGCATCCCGGATGTCCCCACTCCTTTGGGGACAGAACGGACGCGGTGACCCCAAAGGTGACGGCCAGGCCACCACCCCCTCCTTCCCGGCAGCCCCCACCCACTGCCGGTCCACCCCCCCCCCCCCCTCATCCCCCCAACCTCCCCCCAGGGACCCCCCCCCCCCTCCGGTGTCACCGGGGTCACCCTACGGGCCGGCGGTGACGGGGACGGTGACGGCCGACGCCGGGCGTGGGGCCAAAAGTGGCGCCCGGATGGCTGCGAACGGCGCCGGGGGGGGGGCGGCTGCGGGGCTGAAAATGGGGGGCAGTGGGGCTGAAAATGGGGGGCAGTGGGGCTGAAAATAGGGGGCAGTGCTGAGATCCCAAAACTGGGAGCGGTTCTGGGGCTGAAAATGGGGCGCAGCGCTGAGATCACAAATTTGGGTGCGGCTGTAGGGCTGAAAATGGGGGGCAGTGGGGCTGAAAATGGGGGGCAGTGGGGCTGAAAATAGGGGGCAGTGCTGAGATCCCCAAACTGGGAGCGGTTCTGGGGCTGAAAATGGGAGGCAGCGCTGAGATCACAAATTTGGGTGCGGCTGTAGGGCTGAAAATGGGGGGCAGCTGTAGGGCTGAAAATGGGGGGCAGTGGGGCTGAAAATGGGGGGCAGTGCTGAGATCCCCAAACTGGGAGCGGTTCTGGGGCTGAAAATGGGGCGCAGCGCTGAGATCACAAATTTGGGTGCGGCTGTAGGGCTGAAAATGGGGGGCAGTGGAGCTGAAAATGGGGGGCAGTGGGGCTGAAAATGGGGGGCAGTGAGGCTGAAAATAGGGGGCAGTGCTGAGATCCCCAAACTGGGAGCGGTTCTGGGGCTGAAAATGGGAGGCAGCGCTGAGATCACAAATTTGGGTGCGGCTGTAGGGCTGAAAATGGGGGCAGTGGGGCTGAAAATGGGGGGCAGTGGGGCTGAAAATGGGGGGCAGTGAGGCTGAAAATAGGGGGCAGTGCTGAGATCCCCAAACTGGGAGCGGTTCTGGGGCTGAAAATGGGAGGCAGCGCTGAGATCACAAATTTGGGTGCAGCTGTAGGGCTGAAAATGGGGGGCAGTGGGGCTGAAAATGGGGGGCAGTGAGGCTGAAAATAGGGGGCAGTGCTGAGATCCCCAAACTGGGAGCGGTTCTGGGGCTGAAAATGGGAGGCAGCGCTGAGATCACAAATTTGGGTGCGGCTGTAGGGCTGAAAATGGGGGGCAGTGGGGCTGAAAATGGGGGGCAGTGGAGCTGAAAATGGGGGGCAGTGCTGAGATCCCAAAATGGGGTGCAGTTCTGAGAATGAAAATGGGGCACAGTGCAGTGGGTCTGAAAATGGGGGGCAGTGGGGCTGGAAATAGGGGACAGGGCAATGGGTCTGAAAATAGGGCCCAGTTCAGGGGTCTGGAAATGGGGCGCAGCGCTGAGATCCCAAAGTGGGGTGCAGTTTTGGGGCTGAAAATGGGGCGCAGTTCAATGGGGCTGAAAATGGGGGGCAATAGGTCTGAAAATGGGGGCAAGGCAATGCGTCTAAAATGGAGCCCAGTTCAGGGTCTGAAAATGGGGTGCAGTGCTGGGTCTGAAAATAGGGGGCAGGGCAGTGGGGCTGAAAATGGGGCGCAGCGCTGAGATCCCAAATTTGGGCGCAGTTCAGGCTCTGAAAATGGGGCGCAGCGCTGAGATCTCAAATTTGGGTGCAGTTTTGGGGCTGAAAATGGGGCGCAGTTCAATGGGGCTGAAAATGGGGGGCAAGGCAATGGGTCTAAAATGGAGCCCAGTTCAGGGTCTGAAAATGGGGTGCAGTGCTGGGTCTGAAAACAGGGGGCAGGGCAGTGGGGCTGAAAATGGGGCGCAGTGCTGAGATCCCAAATTTGGGCGCAGTTCAGGCTCTGAAAATGGGGCGCAGCGCTGAGATCCCAAATTTGGGCGCAGTTGAGGCTCTGAAAATGGGGCGCAGCGCTGAGATCCCAAATTTGGGCGCAGTTCAGGCTCTGAAAATGGGGCGCAGCGCTGAGATCCCAAATTTGGGCGCAGTTCAGGCTCTGAAAATGGGGCGCAGCGCTGAGATCCCAAAATGGGGTGCAGTTTTGAGGCTGAAAATGGGGCGCAGTTCAATGGGGCTGAAAATGGGGGGCAATAGGTCTGAAAATAGGGGGCAAGGCAATGGGTCTAAAATGGAGCCCAGTTCAGGGTCTGAAAATGGGGTGCAGTGCTGGGTCTGAAAATAGGGGGCAGGGCAGTGGGGCTGAAAATGGGGCGCAGCGCTGAGATCCCAAATTTGGGCGCAGTTCAGGCTCTGAAAATGGGGCGCAGCGCTGAGATCCCAAATTTGGGCGCAGTTCAGGCTCTGAAAATGGGGCGCAGTGCTGAGATCCCAAATTTGGGCGCAGTTCAGGCTCTGAAAATGGGGCGCAGCGCTGAGATTCCAAATTTGGGCGCAGTTCAGGCTCTGAAAATGGGGCGCAGCGCTGAGATCCCAAAATGGGGTGCAGTTCAGGCTCTGAAAATGGGGCGCAGCGCTGAGATCCCAAATTTGGGTGCAGTTCAGGTTCTGAAAATGGGGCGCAGCGCTGAGATCCCAAAATGGGGTGCAGTTTTGGGGCTGAAAATGGGGCGCAGTTCAAGGGGGCTGAAAATGGGGGGCAATAGGTCTGAAAATAGGGGGCAAGGCAATGGGTCTAAAATGGAGCCCAGTTCAGGGTCTGAAAATGGGGTGCAGTGCTGGGTCTGAAAATAGGGGGCAGGGCAGTGGGGCTGAAAATGGGGCGCAGCGCTGAGATCCCAAAATGGGGCGCAGTTCAGGCTCTGAAAATGGGGCGCAGCGCTGAGATCCCAAATTTGGGCGCAGTTCAGGCTCTGAAAATGGGGCGCAGCGCTGAGATCCCAAATTTGGGCGCAGTTGAGGCTCTGAAAATGGGGCGCAGCACTGAGATCCCAAATTTGGGCGCAGTTCAGGCTCTGAAAATGGGGTGCAGCGCTGAGATCCCAAATTTGGGCGCAGTTCGGGCTCTGAAAATGGGGCGCAGCGCTGAGATCCCCAAATGGGGTGCAGTTTTGGGGCTGAAAATGGGGCGCAGTTCAATGGGGCTGAAAATGGGGGGCAATAGGTCTGAAAATAGGGGGCAAGGCAATGGGTCTAAAATGGAGCCCAGTTCAGGGTCTGAAAATGGGGTGCAGTGCTGGGTCTGAAAATAGAGGGCAGGGCAGTGGGGCTGAAAATGGGGTGCAGTGCTGAGATCCCAAATTTGGGCGCAGTTCAGGCTCTGAAAATAGGGCGCAGCGCTGAGATCCCAAATTTGGGCGCAGTTCGGGCTCTGAAAATGGGGCGCAGCGCTGAGATCCCAAAATGGGGTGCAGTTTTGGGCTGAAAATGGGGCGCAGTTCAATGGGGCTGAAAATGGGGGGCAATAGGTCTGAAAATAGGGGGCAAGGCAATGGGTCTAAAATGGAGCCCAGTTCAGGGTCTGAAAATGGGGTGCAGTGCTGGGTCTGAAAACAGGGGACAGGGCAGTGGGGCTGAAAATGGGGCACAGTGCTGAGATCCCAAACTGGGGCGCAGTTCAGGCTCTGAAAATGGGGCGCAGCGCTGAGATCCCAAATTTGGGCGCAGTTCTGGCTCTGAAAATGGGGCGCAGCGCTGAGATCCCAAATTTGGGCGCAGTTCAGGCTCTGAAAATGGGGCGTAGCGCTGAGATCCCAAATTTGGGCGCAGTTCAGGCTCTGAAAATGGGGCGCAGCGCTGAGATCCCAAAATGGGGTGCAGTTTTGAGGCTGAAAATGGGGCGCAGTTCTATGGGGCTGAAAATGGGGGGCAATAGGTCTGAAAATAGGGGGCAAGGCAATGGGTCTAAAATGGAGCCCAGTTCAGGGTCTGAAAATGGGGTGCAGTGCTGGGTCTGAAATAGGGGGCAGGGCAGTGGGGCTGAAAATGGGGCGCAGTGCTGAGATCCCAAATTTGGGCGCAGTTCAGGCTCTGAAAATGGGGCGCAGCGCTGAGATCCCAAATTTGGGCGCAGTTCAGGCTCTGAAAATGGGGCGCAGCGCTGAGATCCCAAATTTGGGCGCAGTTGAGGCTCTGAAAATGGGGCGCAGCGCTGAGATCCCAAATTTGGGCGCAGTTCAGGCTCTGAAAATGGGGCGCAGCACTGAGATCCCAAAATGGGGTGCAGTTTTGGGGCTGAAAATGGGGCGCAGTTCAATGGGGCTGAAAATGGGGGCAAGGCAATGGGTCTAAAATGGAGCCCAGTTCAGGGTCTGAAAATGGGGTGCAGTGCTGGGTCTGAAAACAGGGGGCAGGGCAGTGGGGCTGAAAATGGGGCGCAGTGCTGAGATCCCAAATTTGGGCGCAGTTCAGGCTCTGAAAATGGGGCGCAGCGCTGAGATCCCAAATTTGGGCGCAGTTCAGGCTCTGAAAATGGGGCGCAGCGCTGAGATCCCAAATTAGGGCGCAGTTCGGGCTCTGAAAATGGGGCGCAGCGCTGAGATCCCCCCAACACGGACCCCTCCCCCCATTTTTCTCCCCGCAGGAGGAAGCACGTCGCCGCCCTGCTGGATGTCCGGGGTCTGCGCAGCCCCGCGGCCCGACAGGAGATCCTGGGGGTCCTCCAGGATGTGGGGACGGGGGAGGGCGAGGCGGGACCCCCCCCCCGGGAGCGGGCTTTCTTCTCCGAGCTGCCCGTTGCGCGGCGGCCGCGCTGCCTGCCCTTCGATCTGCAGCGCCTGGCCGGGCTGCGACTGAGGGGGCTGCGACCCGAGCGGCCCAATGAGGGGAGGCTGTGAGAGCTGCGCCCGATTTTGGGGCTGGGAGGGGCGGGGGGTGGGGTTATGGGGTCTGGGAATGGGGGGGGGGGGATTGGATCTGAAAGGTTTGGGCGGTGCCGGGTGTCGGAATTGGGTGGGGGGCTTCGATTTGGAGCCGGGGGGGGTGGGTTGGTTCTGAAAACAGGGGGCAAAATCGGTGTTTGAAAATCGGGGGCAATTCTGGAGCACTGAATTTGGGGCTCGGTGCTGGGGCTGAAAATGGGGCACAGCGCTGAACACCAGAATGGGGAGCAGGTCTATGTCTGAAAATGGGGCGCAGTGCTGGACCCCGAAATGGGGCGCAGTGCTGTACTCCCCCCAAAATGGGGCGCAGTGCTGTCTGAAAATAAGGTGCAGTTCAGGACCCCAAAATGGGGCGCAGTGCTGCCTGAAAATAAGGTGCAGTGCTGTACCCCCCCCAAAATGGGGCGCAGTGCTGTCTGAAAATAAGGTGCAGTTCAGGACCCCAAAATGGGGCGCAGTGCTGTCTGAAAATAAGGTGCAGTGCTGTATCCCCCCAAAATGGGGCGCAGTGCTGTCTGAAAATAAGGTGCAGTTCAGGACCCCGAAATGGGGTGCAGTGCTGTACCCCCCCCCAAAATGGGGCGCAGTGCTGTCTGAAAATAAGGTGCAGTGCTGGACCCCGAAATGGGGCGCAGTGCTGTACCCCCCCCAAAATGGGGCGCAGTGCTGTCTGAAAATGGGGCGCAGTTCAGGACCCCAAAATGGGGCGCAGTGCTGTCTGAAAATAAGGTGCAGTTCAGGACCCCAAAATGGGGCGCAGTGCTGTACCCCCCCCAAAATGGGGCGCAGTGCTGTCTGAAAATAAGGTGCAGTTCAGGACCCCGAAATGGGGCGCAGTGCTGTACCCCCCCCAAAATGGGGCGCAGTGCTGTCTGAAAATAAGGTGCAGTTCAGGCCCCCAAAATGGGGCGCAGTGCTGTCTGAAAATAAGGTGCAGTTCAGGACCCCGAAATGGGGTGCAGTGCTGTACCCCCCCCCAAAATGGGGCGCAGTGCTGTCTGAAAATAAGGTGCAGTGCTGGACCCCGAAATGGGGCGCAGTGCTGTACCCCCCCCAAAATGGGGCGCAGTGCTGTCTGAAAATGGGGCGCAGTTCAGGACCCCAAAATGGGGCGCAGTGCTGTCTGAAAATAAGGTGCAGTTCAGGACCCCAAAATGGGGCGCAGTGCTGTACCCCCCCCAAATGGGGCGCAGTGCTGTCTGAAAATAAGATGCAGTTCAGGACCCCGAAATGGGGTGCAGTGCTGTACCCCCCCCAAAATGGGGCGCAGTGCTGTCTGAAAATGGGGCGCAGTTCAGGACCCCGAAATGGGGCGCAGTGCTGTCTGAAAATAAGGTGCAGTTCAGGACCCCGAAATGGGGCGCAGTGCTGTCTGAAAATAAGGTGCAGTGCTGTATCCCCCCCAAAATGGGGCGCAGTGCTGTCTGAAAATGGGGCGCAGTTCAGGACCCCGAAATGGGGTGCAGTGCTGTACCCCCCCCAAAATGGGGCGCAGTGCTGTCTGAAAATGGGGCGCAGTTCAGGACCCCGAAATGGGGCGCAGTGCTGTACCCCCCCCAAATGGGGCGCAGTGCTGTCTGAAAATGGGGCGCAGTTCAGGACCCCGAAATGGGGCGCAGTGCTGTCTGAAAATGGGGCGCAGTGCAGCAAAGTGGGGGGAACTCAACGGCTGGAAATTGGGGGGGAGGGTCTCAAATTCCAGACCCCAAAAATTCCTCCCCAAAAAAGGGGAGGGAGGGGGAAGGGGGGGAAAGGGGGGGGGAGGGGCCAAAATCGAATCGCGTGTCTGAAAATGGGGCGCAGCGCCGGGCTGAAAACAGGGACGTCTGAAAATAGGAAGGCGGCTGTTGTACAAAGTGCCATAAATCCCGTAATTTAAGGCCCCCCCAGCGTCGTGTTGTCGCCTTGGGGGGGGGGCGGGGGGGGGGCACTGAGGGGTGGGGAGGAAGGAAGCGCCGTTTTGTCCCCGTGTCCCCTCGGCGGGAAACCGGGGGGGGGGACACCGGGGGGGGGGGGGGGACACACACGAAAGGAATGTCACCAATGTGGGCGGGGGGGGCACAAAGGGGGGGAGGTGTAAGAGTGTCATCGATATGGGGGGGCTCGGGGGGGGGACATAAGGGGTGTCACAAATATGGGGGGGGGGACACAAAAGGGGAGGGGGGACATAAAGAGTGTCACCGATACGGGGGGTCGAGAGGGGGACATAAGGGGAGTCATAAAAATGGGGGGGGGGGACACAAAGTGGGGGGGGGAGGCACACATAAAGAGTGTCACCGATATGGGGGGGCTGGGGGGGGGACATAAGGGGTGTCACAAATATGGGGGGGGGGGAACAAAGGGGGGGGGGACATAAAGAGTGTCGCCGATATGGGGGGGTTGGGGGGGGGGACAAGTAAGGGGTGTCACAAATATGGGGGGGGGACACAAAGGGGGGGGGAGGCACACATAAAGAGTGTCACCGATATGGGGGTCTGGGGGGGGACATAAGGGGTGTCACAAATATGGGGGGGGGACACAAAGGGGGGGAGGCACACATAAAGAGTATCACCGATACGGGGGGGCTGGGGGGGGGACATAAGGGGTGTCACAAATATGGGGGGGGGACACAAAAGGGGAGGGGGGGGGCAAGTAAGAGTGTCACCAATATGGGGGGGGGTGAGGGGGGGGACAGATAAGGAATGTCACCGATATGGGGGGGGGGCTGAGGGGGGGGGGGACAGATAAGGGGTGTCACCAATATGGGGGAGGGGACAAAATAATGGGGGACACACGTAAGGGGGGGACATGGGGGGGGGGGGCACTTGAATGTCACCAATATGGGGGGGGACACAAAATGGGGGGGGGGGGAGGCGCATAACGGGGGGGGGGGGACACGCGAGGAATGTCACCAATATGGGGGGGGGGGGGGGGGTCTATAGGGCCACCGTTTGTCCCTACGGGGGCTGTGATGTCACCTCGGTGTCCCTCCAAGGGACAACGGAGGGAGGGGGGGTGGTGAGGGGGGGGGGGGATTTTTGTGCCCCCCCCCCCCCACCCAAAGTGGTGCCGTGGGAGCAAATAGGCGATGTCCGAATCCGGGCAGGAAGGAATGGGGTTATAAATAGGTGACACCGGAGCGACATCGGGGGGGGGGGGCTGAGAGGCGTGGGAAGGGGAGCGGGGGGGGGGGGGCGTGGGGGGGGGGTCAAGGATGTGGGGGGAGGGGGGGAGGGGGAGGAGTGGGGAGGATTCTGGGGGGGGGTGCGGGGGGGGAGAGGGATCAAGGATGCTGGGGAGGGGGAGGAGGAGGAGGGGAGGGGGTCCTGAGGGGGGCGTGGATGGGGGGGGGGGGGAAGGGGAAAGGGGGGGCTTTGGGGGGGGTGCAGGGTGGGGGAGGGGGGAGAGGGATTTGGGGGCTGGTGGGGGGTGAAGGATGGGGGGGGGGAGAGAAAGGGGGGCATTGGGGGGTGGAGGGATTGGGGGGGTCTTGGGGAGGGGAGAGGTCAAGGAATGGAGGGGGAGGGGGAGGATTTGGGGGGGTCGGGGGGGGGAGAGGATCAAGGATGCTGGGGGGGGGGGGAGGAGGAGGGGAGGGGGTCCTGGGGGGGGGGTGAGGGGGGGGGGGGGGAGGGGTGAAGGAAGAGGGGGGGATTTGGGGGGGGTGAAGGGTGGGGGAGGGGGGAGAGGGATTTGGGGGCTGGATGGGGGGTGAAGGATGTGGGGAGGGGGAGGAGGAGTGTTGGGGGGGAAAGGGGGGTGGGGGGGGAGGGATCAAGGTGGGGGGGGGGAGGGGGAGGAAGTGGGGAGGATTCTGGGGGGGGTCCGGGGGGGGAGAGGGATCAAGGATGCTGGGGAGGGGGAGGAGGAGGAGGAGGGGGGTCCTGAGGGGGGCGTGGATGGGGGGGGGGGGGAAGGGGAAGAGGGGGGGATTTGGGGGGGCTGAAGGGTGGGGGGGGGGGGAGCGGATTTGGGGGCTGGATGGGGGTGAAGGATGTGGGGGGGGGAGGAGAGAAGGGTGGGGGGGTCCTGGGGTGGGCTGGGGGTGGAGGATTGGGGGGGCGGGAGGGGAGGGTCAAGGATGGGGGGAGGGGGAGGAGGGGAGGGGTCGAGGGGGGCAGGATGGGGGGGGGGGAAGGGAAAGAAGGGGGTTGGGGGAAGGGGGGGAGTGGGGAGGATTCTGGGGGGGGTCCGGGGGGGAGAGGGATCAAGGATGCTGGGGAGGGGGAGGAGGAGAGGGGAGGGGTCCTGAGGGGGGCGTGGATGGGGGGGGGGGGGAAGGGGAAGAGGGGGGGCTTTGGGGGGGGTGAAGGTGGGGGAGGGGGGAGAGGGATTTGGGGGCTGGTGGGGGTGAAGGATGGGGGGGGGGAGGGGAAGGGATGGGGGGGTCTGGGGGGGGCATTGGGGGGTGGAGGGATTGGGGGGGTCTTGGGGAGGGAGAGGTCAAGGAATGAGAGGGGGAGGGGGGAGGTCTTGGGGGGGGGGGGGGGGGGGGATCAAGGATGCTGAGGGGAGGGGGAGGAGGATGTGGGAGGGGGGAGGGAGGTCCTGAGGGGGGATGGATGGGGGGGGGGGGAGGGGAAGAGGGGGGGTTTGGGGGGGTGGGTGGGGGGGGGGAGAGGGATGGGTGGATGGGGGGGGATGGGGGAGGGGGGAAGAGGGAGAGGGGGGTGGATGGGGGGGTGAAGGATGGGGGGGGGAGGGGGGGGAGGTCGGGGGGGGGGAAGAATGTTGGGGGTCGGGGGGGTAGGGGATCAAGGGATGGGGGGGTGGAGGGGGAGAGAGGGGGGAGGATTCTGGGGGGGGTCGGGGGGGGAGAGGGATCAAGGATGCTGGGGAGGGGGAGGAGGAGGAGGGGGGGGGTACTGAGGGGGGCTGGATGGGGGGGGGGGGGGGGGGGAAGGGGAAGAGGGGGGGTTTGGGGGGGTGAAGGGTGGGGGAGGGGGAGGGGATTTGGGGGCTGGAGTGGGGGTGAAGGATGTGGGGGGGGGAGAGGAAGGGATGGGGGGTCTGGGGGGGCATTGGGGGTGGAGGGATTGGGGGTCTTGGGGAGGGGAGAGGTCAAGGAATGGAGGGGGAGGGGGAGGAGGGGGAGGGTCTGGGGGGGGTCAAGGATGGGGGGGGGGGGGGGAGGGATGGGAGGGAGGGGCATTGGGGGGGGAGGATGGAAGGGTGGATTTGGGGGAGGCAGGTGGGGGGGGGGAGAGGGGTCCTGGGGGGGGGGTCAAGGATGGGGGGGGAGGGGGGAGGAGTGGGGGGATCTGGGGGTGGGGTGGGGGGAGGTAAGGATGTGGGGGGGGAGGAGGGGAGGGAGGGGGTCCTGGGGGGGGGGTGGATGGGGGGGGGAGGGGAGAGGGGGGATTGGGGGGTGGGGGGGGGAGGGGGGGAGGGATTGGGGGTGGTGGGGGTGAAGGATGGGGGGGGGAGGGAGAAGGGATGGGGGGGTCATGGGGGGGGCATTGGGGGTGGAGGGATTGGGGGGTTTGGGGGGGGAGAGGAAGGAATGGAGGGGGGGGGAGGATTCTGGGGGTCCGGGGGGGGAGGGGATCAAGAGTGCTGGGGGGGGAGGAGGGGAGGGGAGGGGGTGAGGGGGGCTGGATGGGGGGGGGGGGAGGGGGAAAGGGGAGAGGGGGAGGTTTGGGGGGGGGTGAAGGGTGGGGAGGGGGGAGAGGGAGGGGGCTGGAGGGGGGTGAAGGATGTGGGGAGGGGAGGAAGAGGTGAAGGCGTGGGGGGGATCTGGGGGGGTGAAGGATGGGGGGGGGGGAGAGGAAGGGATGGGGGGGTCCTGGGGGAGGGCATTGGGGGGTGGAGGGATTGGGGGGTCTTGGGAGGGGAGAGGTCAAGGAATGGAGGGGGAGGGGGAGGATGGGGGAGGGTCCTGGGTGGGGGTCAAGGATGTGGGGGGGGGGGGAGGGAGAGGGGAAGGGAGGGGCATTGGGGGGAGTGAAGGATGTGGGGGGGGAGGGGAGGGAGGTCGTGGGGGGGGAAGAAGTTGGGGTCCGGGGGGGGAGGATCAAGGATTGGGGGGGGAGGGGGGGGGATTCGGGGGGGGCATGGATGGGAGGGGGGAGGAAGAGGGGAAGGATGGGAGGGGGGCACTGGGGGGGCGGCGTGGATGTGGGGGGGGGCGGGAGAGGAGTGGGGGGGATCCTGGGGGGTCCTCGGGGGGGGGGGGAAGATCGAGAAAGTGGGACGGAGGGGGAGGGGGAGGGATGGGGAGGGACTTTGGGGGGGGGGGGAAGAGGGGAAGGGGTGGGGGGCACTGGGGGGCACGGATGTGGGGAGGGGGGGAGGAAGGGGTGAGGGGGTCCTGGGGGGGGCATGGATGTGAGGGTCCTGGGGGGGGAGGATCAAGGATACGGGAGGGAGGGGGGGGGGGGGGCATTGGGGGGGGGTGAAGGATGGGGGGGGGGGAAGGAAGGGGTGAGGGGGTCCTGGGGGGGGCGTTGGGGGAGGTTGAAGGGTGGGGAGGGGGAGGAATGGGGGGGGGGATTGGGGGGGCATTGGGAGGGGGAGAAGGGGGGAAGGGGTGGGGGAGGGGCAATGGGGGGGTCAAGGATGTAGGGGGGGAGGGGGAGGAGCGGGGGGGGGGCTTGATGGGATCCTGGGGGGGGGGGGAGCGGAGGGAGGCCTGGGGGGGGGGCGCGGATGGGTGGGGGATCAAGAAGGGAAAATGGGGGGGGGGAAATGGGGAGGGATGAAGGATGCGGGGGGGGGGGAAGGAAGGGGTGAGGGGGTCCTGGGGGGGGGCGTTGGGGGAGGATGAAGGGTGGGGAGGGGGGAGGGAATGGGGGGGGGATTGGGGGGCATTGGGAGGGGGAGGAAGAGGGGAAGGGGTGGGGGAGGGGCAATGGGGGGGGTCAAGGATGTAGGGGGGAGGGGGAGGAGCCGGGGGGGGGGGCTTGATGGGATCCTGGGGGGGGGGGAGCGGAGGGAGGCCTGGGGGGGGGCGTGGATGAGTGGGGGATCAAGAAGGGAAAATGGGGGGGGGATTGGGGAGGGATGTCAGCATAGGGGGACATGAGGGGACAGGGGTGTCACCCTATGGGGACATTTAGGGACAGGGATGTCACCATGGGGGGGCGCTTGGGGACAGGGGTGTCACCGTATTCAGCTGTGTGGGGACAGGAAGGGCACCTATGGGGACTTTTGAGGACAGGGATGTACGTAAGGGGACACTTGGGGACAGGGATGTCACCTTATGGGGACATTTAGGGACGGGGATGTGATCGCAGTGACAGGAATGTCACCCTATGGGGACTTCTAGGGACAGGGGTGTCACCCTATGGGGACAGGGATGTCACCCTGAAGGGACACACAGGGATGGAGATGTCACCATAGGGGGACAGGGATGTCACCATAGGGGACACTTGAGGACAGGGATGTCACCATAAGGGGACACACGGGGACAGGGATGTCACCATAGGGGGACACACAAGGACAGGGATGTCACCATAAGGGGACACACAGGGACAGGGATGTCACCATAGGGGGACACTTGGGGACAGGGATGTCACCATAGGGGGACACACGGGGACAGGGATGTCACCGTAGGGGGACACTTGAGGACAGGGATGTCACCATAGGGGGACACACAAGGACAGGGATGTCACCATAGGGGGACACTTGGGGACAGGGATGTCACCATAGGGGGACACTTGGGGACAGGGATGTCACCATCGGGGGACACACAAGGACAGGGATGTCACCATAGGGGGACACTTAGGGACAGGGATGTCACCATAAGGGGACACACAAGAACAGGGATGTCACCATAGGAGGACACACAAGGACAGGGATGTCACCATAGGGGGACACTTGGGGACAGGGATGTCACCATAAGGGGACACACAGGGACAGGGATGTCACCATAGGGGGACACACAAGGACAGGGATGTCACCATAAGGGGACACAAAGGGACAGGGATGTCACCATAGGGGGACACTTGGGGACAGGGATGTCACCATAGGGGGACACACAAGGACAGGGATGTCACCATAGGGGGACACTTGAGGACAGGGATGTCACCATAGGGGGACACTTGGGGACAGGGATGTCACCATAGGGGGACACACAAGGACAGGGATGTCACCATAAGGGGACACTTGGGGACAGGGATGTCACCATAAGGGGACACACAAGGACAGGGATGTCACCATAAGGGGACACTTGGGGACAGGGATGTCACCATAGGGGGACACACAAGGACAGGGATGTCACCATAGGGGGACACTTGAGGACAGGGATGTCACCATACTGGACACACGGGACCTGACAGCATTGTCCCCAGGGTGGGGGGGACGAGGTGGGGGGGTGGTGACACAGCGCTGGGTGTGTCCAATGTCCCCAAGTGTCACCTTCCCCCCCCTCCCCCCCCCCCCGGTGTGTCACATCCCGCTGTGAATCACCGGCATTGACGTGGGGGGGGCGGGGAGGGAGGAAGGAAACCCCCCTGGGGGGGGGGGGGGAAGGTGGGGTCCGGGGGGGGGACATCCCATGGGAAGGGAGAGACCCCAAAATTGGCTGGGACCCCCCCCCCCCCAAATGGCACTGGTCCCTGGCAAACTGGGTAGAGACCCGCCCTCCCCCCCCTCCCCCCAAATTGGGCAGGGATCCCAAGTTGATACTGGACCCCCCCCCCAAAATGGACCCTGACCCCCAGAAATGGACAGAAAACCCTCAGACTGGGCAGAGACCCCCCCCAAACTGGGCAGAGACCCTCCCCCCCCCCCCCCCCCCAAATTGGGCAGGGATCCCAAGTAGATACTGGACCCCCCCCCCCAAAATGGACACTGACCCCCCAGAAATGGACAGAAAACCCTCAGACTGGGCAGAGACCCCCCCCAAACTGGGCAGAGACCCCCCCCAAACTGGGCAAAGATCCCCCCAAACTGGGCAGAGACCCCCCCTCCTTCCAACTGGTCCTCCCACTACTCTACGGTCCTCCACCCACTCAATGGTCCTCCCACAACTCGATGATCCTCCCACAGCAACTCTATGATCCTCCCACAACTCTATGGTCCTCCGCAAACTCAATGGTCCTCCCACAACTCGATGATCCTCCCACAGCAACTCTATGATCCTCCCACAACTCTATGGTCCTCCGCAAACTCAATGGTCCTCCCACAACTCTATGATACCCCCGTATTCGGCCACGCCCCCTTCAGCCGCGCGCCCGTTTACGACATCGCTCTCCTCTTTTTACGACGGCGGCGCTCGGCGGCCCCGCGGCTGCCGGGGGCGCTTTACGGCCCGGCGATGGCGGAGGGCGAGCGGGCGGAGAGCGGCGACGGTCCCGGGCGGCCCCCGAGCCCCGGTGGGCAGCAGCGGGCCGAGGCCGAGGCTGAGGCGGAGGCCCTGAAGACGCGGGCGAACGAGTTTTTCAAAGGTAGCGGGGGTGCCAGATAGGGAGCTATAGAGGGGAATAGGGGAATTGGGGTGCCAGATAGTGAGCCGTGTGGGGATATGGGGGGACGGAAGGTGCCAGATAGTGAGCCATTAGTGAGGGAATGGGGGAGATAGGGAGCCATGTGGGGATATGGGGGGATGAAGGGGTGCCAGATAGGGAGCCGTGTGGGGATATGGGGGGTGGAGGGGTGCCAGATAGGGAGCCGTGTGGGGTATGGGGGGATGAAGGGGTGCCAGATAGGGAGCCATGTGGGGATATGGGGGATGAAGGGGTGCCAGATAGGGAGCCGTGTGGGGATATGGGGGGATGAAGGGGTGCCAGATTGAGAGCCATGTGGGGATATGGGGGGATGAAGGGGTGCCAGATAGGGAGCCGTGTGGGGATATGGGGGGATGAAGGGGTGCCAGATAGGGAGCCATGTGGGGATATGGGGGGATGAAGGGGTGCCAGATAGGGAGCCGTGTGGGGATATGGGGGGACGAAGGGGTGCCAGATAGGGAGCCGTGTGGGGATATAGGGGGATGAAGGGGTGCCAGATTGGGAGCCGTGTGGGGATATAGGGGGATGAAGGGGTGCCAGATAGGGAGCCGTGTGGGGATATAGGGGGACGAAGGGGTGCCAGATTGGGAGCCGTGTGGGGATATGGGGGACGAAGGGGTGCCAGATTGGGAGCCGTGTGGGGATATGGGGGGACGAAGGGGTGCCAGATTGGGAGCCGTGTGGGGATATAGGGGGACGAAGGGGTGCCAGATAGGGAGCCGTGTGGGGATATAGGGGGACGAAGGGGTGCCAGATAGGGAGCCGTGTGGGGATATAGGGGGACGAAGGGGTGCCAGATAGGGAGCCGTGTGGGGATATGGGGGGATGAAGGGGTGCCAGATAGGGAGCCGTGTGGGGATATGGGGGGATGAAGGGGTGCCAGATAGGGAGCCGTGTGGGGATATGGGGGGATGAAGGGGTGCCAGATAGGGAGCCGTGTGGGGATATGGGGGGATGAAGGGGTGCCAGATAGGGAGCCGTGTGGGGATATGGGGGGATGAAGGGGTGCCAGATAGGGAGCCAAGGTGGGCTGGGGAATGGAAGAATGGAATTGCCAGATAGAGAGCCAGTTGGAGGAGGGTGCTGCCAAATAGTGAGTCAAGTGGGGGTAATAAGGGGGAAGAGCTGCCAAATAGGGAGCTGTGGGAGGTAATAAAGGGATGCAGATGCCAGATAGTGAGACATTCAGGGGTAATGAGAGGAGGGAGGTGCCAGATAGGGAGCCATGGTGGATTGGGGGGGGGAAATGAGGGGAAGGAGCTGCCAGGTAAGGAGCTACAGACAGCTAATAAGGGGAGGGGGCTTCCACATTGTGAGCTATTGAGGGGATAATGAGGGTAGGGGGGTGCCAGATAGGGATCTATGGGGATATAATGAGGGGGGTGGGGTATGCCAAATAGGGAGACACAAGGAGAAGGAGTTGCCAGATAGGGAGCCATCAGTGGGAGTAATAAGGGAAAGGGGCTGGCAGATAGTGAGCTCGGGGGGGGGGGGGGCGGGGGTTGGTGAGGGGTTGGGGGGAAAGAGAGGGGCTGCCAGATAGGGAACTATTAGAGGGCAATAAAGAGAAGGGGGCTACCAAATAGTGAGCCATGGCTGGCAGTGAGGGGAGTGGGCTGCCAAGTTGTGAGCAAGAGGGAGGTAGTAAGGGGAGAGGGCTGCCAGATAGTGAGCTGCGAGGAGGGGGAGCTGCCAGATTGGGATCCAGGAGGAGTCAGTGAGGGGTGGGCGGAGGGGGCTGCCAGATAGTGAACTTGAAGTGTTAATTAGGGGTCAGAGCTGCCAGATAGTGAGCTGAGAGTGTTAATAAGGGGATAAAACTGCCAGATAGTGAGCTATGAGGAGAGGGGGCTGCCACATAGTGATCCGTAAGGAATCAAAGGGGTTAATGAATGGAAGAAGCTGCCAGATAGTGATCACGTGAGGAACCAAAGGGGTAACAGAGGGAAGAGGCTGCCAGATAGTGATCCATAAGGAATCAAAGGGGTTAATGAATGGAAGAAGCTGCCAGATAGTGATCCGTGAGGAACAAAAGGGGTTAACAGAGGGAAGAGGCTGCCAGATAGTGATCCATAAGGAATCAAAGGGGTTAATGAGTGGAAGAAGCTGCCAGATAGTGATCCGTGAGGAACCAAAGGGGTTAACAGAGGGAAGGGGCTGCCAGATAGTGATCCATGGGAACCAGAGGGGTTAACAGAGGGAAGGGGCTGCCAGATAGTGATCCATGGGGAACCAAAGAGGTTAACAGAGGGAAGGGGCTGCCAGATAGTGATCCATGGGAACCAGAGGAGTTAATGAATTGAAGAAGCTGCCAGATAGTGATCCATGGAGAACCAAAGAGGTTAACAGAGGGAAGGGGCTGCCAGATAGTGATCCATGGGAACCAGAGGGGTTAATGAATTGAAGAAGCTGCCAGATAGTG
>NW_028147031.1:0-88097 GCF_905368555.1 Meleagris gallopavo
GACCCATAGAGACCCCATAGAGACCCACAGAGACCCATAGAAGCCCCATAGAGACCCAAAGAAGCCCCATAGAGACCCATAGAGACCCATAGAAGCCCCATAGAGACCCAAAGAAGCCCCATAGAGACCCATCGAGACCCATAAAGACCCATAGAAACGCCACAGAGACCCATAGAGACCCATAGAGACCCATAGAAGCCCCATAGAGACCCATAGAGACCCATAGAAGCCCCATAGAGACCCATAAAGACCCATAGAAGCCCCATAGAGACCCATAGAGACCCATAGAGACCCATACAAGCCCCATAGAGACCCAAGAAACCCCATAGAGACCCAAAGAAGCCCCACAGAGACCCATAGAGACCCATAGAGCCCCATAGAGACCCAAAGAAGCCCCATAGAGACCCATAAGACCCATAGAGACACCCCGCATTCCCCCCAACCCCCCCCCCCAGCCCCACACCCCCCTATTGCCCACCAGTGCCCCCCCCACCCCACAAAGCCCCCCCCCCACCCTACAAAGCCCCCCCTCTCCCCAAAGCCCCCTCCCTCCCCCCCCCCAAGCTGTGCCCCCCCCCCACCTGGCTCCTCTCCGCTCCCGCGCTCCCCATCCTCGCTGGGGGGGCCGTGCTCCCGTCGCCCCCCCTCAACTCCTCACGAGTGGGCAGCAGGAATCCTATGGGGGGGGGGGCGGGGGGGATCAAAGCGATATCCTCCCCCTCACCGCCCCCCCCCCCACGCCCCAAACCCCCCCCCCATAGAAAACCAACGCCCCCCCCTCAGACCCCCCCCCCATATCCCCCCCTGGCCCCGCACCCATGAGCTCCCCCCACTCCCCCCCCCCCCCAACCAGAACCCCAACGCCCCCCCCCCAACCCAAAGACCCCCCCCACAGCCCCAAATCCCCCCCCAACCCAAAGACCCCCCCCACAGCCCCAAATCCCCCCCCAACCCAAAGACCCCCACAACGCCCCCCCCAAACCAACCCCCCCCCCACGCCCCCCATATCCCCCCCCAAACCCAAAGACCCCCCCAGCCCCCCATATCCCCCCCAACGCAAAGACCCCCCCCCCATACCCCCCATATCCCCCCCCAACCCAAAGACCCCCCCACAACCCCATGACCCCCAACCCAAAGACCCCCCCCATGGCCCCAAATCCCCTCCCCCAACCCAAAGACCCCCCCACACCCCCCATATCCCCCCCCAACCCAAAGACCCACCCCCCCCATACCCCCCACCCAAAGACCCCCCCACAGCCCCAAATCCCCCCCAACCCAAAGACCCCCCAAGCCCCCATATCCCCCCCAAACCCAAAGACCCCCCACCCCCAATCCCCCCCACCCAAAGACCCCCCACCCCCCCAACCAAGACCCCCCACCCCCCCCAAACCCAAAGACCCCCCCCACGCCCCCATATCCCCCCCAACCCAAAGACCCCCCCACCCCCAATATCCCCCCCAACCCAAAGACCCCCCCCACGCCCCCATACCCCCCAACCCAAAGACCCCCCACACCCCAATCCCCCAACCCAAGACCCCCCCCCCCATATCCCCCCAACCCAAAGACCCCCCCACACCCCCAATATCCCCCCCCAACCCAAAGACCCCCCCACGCCCCCCATATCCCCCCCAACCCAAAGACCCCCCCACACCCCCCATACCCCCCCAACCCAAAGACCCCCCCACACCCCCCATATCCCCCCCAACCCAAAGACCCCCCCACACCCCCATATCCCCCCCAACCCAAAGCCCCCCCCACACCCCCCATTTCCCCCCCAACCCAAAGCCCCCCCCACACCCCCCATTTCCCCCCAACCCAAAGCCCCCCCCACACCCCCCATATCCCCCCCAACCCAAAGACCCCCCCAAGCCCCCCCACGCCCCCCCCCAACCCAAAGACCCCCCCAGGCCCCAAATCCCCCCCCAAACCAAAGACCCCCCCCCGCTCCCCCCTTATTTCCCCCCCCGACCCCCAGGCCCCCCCCATATTCCCCCCCCCTCACCCACGCCCCCCACGCCCCCCCCCTTACTTCCCCCCCCTCGACCCCCAGGCCCACCCATTTCCCCCCCCCGACCCCGCCCATACTCCCCCCCCCCTCACCCAAGCCCCCCCCACGCCCCCCCATTTCCCCCCCCGACCCCCCCCCATATTCCCTCTCCCTCATCTTTCCCCCCTCAGGTCCCCCCCAGGCCCCCCCCATATTTCCCCCCCCTCGACCCCCAGGCCCCCCCCCAGGTCCCCCCCGCCCCTCCCGCCCCCCCATATTCCCCCCCCTCACCCCCGCCCCCCCCCAGGCCCCCCCCACCCTCCCCATATTTCCCCCCCCCCAGCCCCCCCAATTTCCCCCCCCCAACCCCCCCATATTCCCCCCCCCCCTCACCCAGGCCCCCCCCACGCCCCCCCATATTCCCCCCCCCAGGCCCCTCCAACGTCCCCCCACATTTCCCCCCCCTCGACCCCCAGGCCCCTCCCCAGGCCCCCCCCGCCCCCCCCATATTTAACTCCCCCGCCCCCCCAGGCCCCCCAATATTCCCCCCCCTCACCCCCGCCCCCCCCAGGCTCCCCCCGCCCCCCCCCATATTTCCCACCCCCACGACCCCCCCCATATTTCCCTCCCCCACCCCCCCAGCCCTCCCTCATTTCCCCCCCTCACCCAACCCTCCCAGCCCCCCCCCATTTCGTCCCCCCCACGCCCCCCCATATTTCCCCCCCCTCGACCCCCAGGCCCCCCCCATATTCCGCCCCCCACCCACGCCCCCCCCATATTTCCCCCCCCAGGCCCCTCCCACGCCCCCCCCATATTTCCCTCCCCCCCCCCCCAGACCCCCCCATTTCCCCCCCCGACCCCCCATTTTCCCCCCTCTCACCCCCCCCGCCCCCCCCATATTTCCCCCCCCTCGACCCCCAGGCCCCCCCCCGCCCCCCCCATATTTCCCTCCCCCGCCCCCCCAGACCCCCCCATATTCCCCCCCCTCACCCCCGCCCCCCCCATATTCCCCCCACCCCCCATATTCCCCCCCCCCAGGCCCCCCCCGCCCCCCCACATTTCCCCCCCCAGGCCCCCCCATATTTCCCCACTCCACCACCCCCCCCCCCCCCCCATATTCCCCCCCCTCGACCCCCACGCCCCCCCACGCCCCCCCATATTTCCCTCCCCCGCCCCCCCAGACCCCCCCATATTCCCCCCTCTCACCCACGCCCCCCCCACCCCCCCAATATTCCCCCCCCTCGACCCCCACGCCCCCCCCCATTTCCCCCCCCACGACCCCCCCTATATTTCCCTCCCCCACCCCCCCAGGCCCCCCCCTCATTTACCCCCCTCACCCACGCCCCCCCCACCCCCCCATATTCCCCCCCCCTCACCCAGGCCCCCCCCACGCCCCCCCCATATTTCCCCCCCCCGACCCCCAGGCCCCCCCGGCCCCCCCATATTTCCCACCCCCACGACCCCCTCATATTTTCCCCCCCCCCCAGGCCCCCCCCATTTCCCCCCCCTTATATTTCCCTCCCCAGGCCCCCCTCACGCCCCCCCCTCATTTCCCCCCCCTCGACCCCCACGCCCCCCCAGACCCCCCCATATTTCCCTCCCCCACCCCCCAGGCCCCCCCCTCATTTACCCCCCTCACCCAAGCCCCCCCAGAGCCCCCCCATTTCCCCCCCCCTCACCCACGCCCCCCCCATATTTCCCCCCCTCGACCCCCAGGCCCCCCCACGCCCCCCCCATATTCCCCCCCCCTCGACCCCCAGGCCCCCCCCATTTCCCCCCCGGACCCCCCATTCCCCCCCCCCTCATATTACCCCCCCCACGCCCCCCCCATATTTCCCCCCCTCACCCACGCCCCCCCCACACACCCCCCATATTTGCCCCCCCCCGACCCCCAGGCCCCCCCATATTTCCCACCCCCACGACCCCCCCCATATTTCCCTCCCCCACCCCCCAGCCCCCCCCTCATTTCCCCCCCCAGGCCCCCCCCACATTCCCCCCCCCTCACCCACACCCCCCCACACACCCCCCTTATTTCCCCCCCCCTCGACCCCCAGCCCCCCCCCGCCCCCCCCCATATTTCACTCCCCCGCCCCCCCCCGCCCCCCATATTTCCTCCCCCAGGCCCCTCCCACGCCCCCCCATATTTCCCAGCCCCGCCCCCCCAGACCCCCCCATATTCCCCCCCCTCCCCCCCGCCCCCCCCGCCCCCCCATTTTCCCCCCTCTCACCCCCCCCCGCCCCCCCCCCATATTTCCCTCCCCCGCCCCCCCAGGCCCCCCCCATATTCCCCCCTCACACCCACGCCCCCCCCGCCCCCCCATATTTCCCTCCCCCGGCCCCCCAGACTCCCCCATTTCCCCCCCCACGACCCCCCCCATATTTCCCTTCCCCGCCCCCCCAGGCCCCCCCCTCATTTACCCCCCTCACCCAAGCCCCCCCACCCCCCCATATTCCCCCCCCCCACGCCCCCCCCATATTTCCCCCCCTCGACCCCCAGGCCCCCCCAGGCCCCCCCATATTTCCCCCCCCTCGACCCCCAGGCCCCCCCTATTTCCCCCCCCGACCCCCCATTCCCCCCCCCCTCATATTACCCCCCCACGCCCCCCCCACATTTCCCCCCCCAGGCCCCCCCATTTTCCCCCTCTCACCCACGCCCCCCCCCCCCCCCCCATATTCCCCCCCCTCGACCCCCAGGCCCCCCCCCGCCCCCCCCATATTCCCCCCCCTCGACCCCCAGGCCCCCCCCCAGCCCCCCCCCCCCCACTCACCCGTGCCCCCCCCCAGCTCGTCTCGTTCCGCCCCCTCCAATCTCAGCCCGATTTTTAGCGCCCCCCCTTCCCCCCCCCCGGACCCCAGCCCCAAATCCCCCCCCCCCACCCCCATCAAAACGGAGGGGGGGGGTTTCGAAGAGGGAGGGGCGACGCTTCCGGTCCGGGGGGGCCGGAAATGAAGGCGGAAACTCAAACCGAGGCTGAGAGATAAAGCGGGGGGGGGGGCGAAATTTGAGGGGGGGGCGCCGAAGCTTCCGGTGCGGGGGGGGCGCGGCGGCGGCGGCGGCGGCGGCGGGGGGGGAAGGGCGAAAAGCAGCAGCAGCAGAACCGCCCCCCCCCCCCAATTCGGAGCCCCCCGGAACCGCGCGGGGGGGCGGCGGGGATCCATCGGAAACCTGGGGGGGGGGGGGAAGGTTGTGGGGCGGCCGTACGGGGAGCAGCGCCCCATAGATTGACCCATAGATCCAGAGATTGACCCATAGATTGACCCATAGATTGACCCACAGATTGACCCATAGATCCAGAGATTGACCCATAGATTGACCCATAGCTCTGCCCCATAGATTGACCCATAGATTGACCCATAGATTGACCCATAGATCCATAGATTGACCCATAGATTGACCCAAGCTCGCCCATAGGCCTAGATTTACCCATAGATTGACCCATAGATCCATAGATTGACCCATAGATTGACCCAACTGATAGATTGACCCATAGATCCAGAGATTGACCCACAGATTGACCCACAGATTGACCCATAGATCCAGAGATTGACCCACAGATTGACCCATAGATTGACCCATAGATCCAGAGATTGACCCACAGATTGACCCATAGATTGACCCATAGATCAGAGATTGACCCACAGATTGACCCATAGATCCAGAGATTGACCCACAGATTGACCCATAGCTCTGCCCCATAGATTGACCCATAGATCCAGAGATTGACCCACAGATTGACCCATAGATTGACCCACAGATTGACCCATAGATCCAGAGATTGACCCATAGATTGACCCATAGATTGACCCATAGATCCAGAGATTGACCCACAGATTGACCCACAGATTGACCCATAGATTGACCTACAGATTGACCCATAGACTGATCCATAGATCCAGAGATTGACCCACAGATTGACCCACAGATTGACCCATAGACTGACCCACAGATTGCCCCATAGCTCTGCCCCATAGATTGACCCACAGATTGACCCACAGATTGCCCCATAGCTCTGCCCCATAGATTGACCCACACACTGATCCACAGCTCTGCCCCATAGATTGACCCAGACATTGACCCATAGCTCTGCCCCATAGATTGATCCACAGATTGACCCACAGACTGCCCCATAACTCTGCCCCATAGATTGACCCACAGATTGACCCATAGACTGACCCACAGATTGCCCCATAGCTCTGTCCCATAGATTGACCCACAGATTGACCCATAGCTCTGCCCCATAGATCCACAGACTGACCCATAGATTGACCCACAGATTACCCCATAGCTCTGCCCCATAGATTGACCCAAAGACTGCCCTATAACTCTGCCCCATAGATTGACCCACAGATTGACCCATAGCTCTGCCCCATAGACTGACCCACAGATTGACCCATGGATTGACCCATAGCTCCGCCCCATAGATTGACCCACAGATTGACCCACAAACTGCCCCATAACTCTGCTCCATAGACTGACCCACAGATTGACCCACAGATTGACCCACAGACCACCCCATACATTGACCCACAGATTGACCCATAGCTCTGCCCCATAGATCGCCCCATAGATTAACACATAGGTACTGCCCCACAGATTACCCCATAGGTACAGCCCTAGAGATACAGCCCCACAGCTCTGCCCCATAGATTCAGCCCCACAGCTGTGCTCCCTACCCCACATCTCCTCTTCTTCCACCCCACACCTGCCTCAGCCCCATAGCACAGCCCCACAGCACAGCCCCATAGCCCAGCCCCATAGCCCAGCCCCATAGCACAGCTCCCAGCCCCACAGCCCAGCCCCACAGCCCAGCCCCACAGCACAGCCCCATAGCACAGCTCCCAGCCCCACAGCCCAGTCCCACAGCACAGCCCCATAGCCCAGCCCCATAGCACAGCCCCACAGCACAGCCCCACAGCCCAGCCCCATAGCCCAGCCCCACAGCACAGCCCCACAGCACAGCCCCATAGCCCAGCCCCATAGCCCAGCCCCATAGCACAGCCCCACAGCACAGCCCCATAGCACAGCCCCACAGCACAGCGCCATAGCACAACCCCATAGCACAGCCCCACAGCACAACTCCATAGCCCAGCCCCACAGCCCAGCCCCACAGCCCAGCCTCAAAGCACAGCCCCACAGCACAACCCCATGCCCAGCCCCACAGCACAGCCCCACAGCACAACTCCATAGCCCAGCCCCACAGCCCAGCCCCACAGCCCAGCCTCAAAGCACAGCCCCACAGCACAACCCCATAGCCCAGCCCCACAGCCAGCCCCACAGCCCAGCCTCAAAGCACAGCCCCACAGCACAACCCCATAGCCCAGCCCCACAGCACAGCCCCACAGCCAGCTCACACAGCCCCACAGCCCAGCCCCACAGCACAGCCCCATAGCCCAGCCCCATAGCACAGCTCTCACCCCACAGCACAGCCCCACAGCCCAGCCCCATAGCCCAGCCCCACAGCACAGCCCCACAGCACAGCCCCATAGCCCAGCCCCATAGCACAGCCCCATAGCACAGCTCCCAGCCCCACAGCCCAGCCCCACAGCCCAGCCCCACAGCACAGCCCCATAGCACAGCTCCCAGCCCCACAGCCCAGTCCCACAGCACAGCCCCATAGCCCAGCCCCATAGCACAGCTCCCAGCCCCACAGCCCAGTCCCACAGCACAGCCCCATAGCCCAGCCCCATAGCACAGCTCCCAGCCCCACAGCCCAGCCCCACAGCCCAGCCCCATAGCCCAGCCCCATAGCACAGCTCCCAGCCCCATAGCCCAGCCCCACAGCCCAGCCCCATAGCCCAGCCCCATAGCACAGCTCCCAGCCCCACAGCCCAGCCCCACAGCCCAGCCCCACAGCACAGCCCCATAGCACAGCTCCCAGCCCCACAGCCCAGTCCCACAGCACAGCCCCATAGCCCAGCCCCAAAGCCCAGCCCCACAGCACAGCCCCACAGCCCAGCCCCATAGCCCAGCCCCACAGCACAGCCCCACAGCACAGCCCCATAGCCCAGCCCCATAGCCCAGCCCCATAGCACAGCCCCACAGCACAGCCCCATAGCACAGCCCCACAGCACAGCGCCATAGCACAACCCCATAGCACAGCCCCACAGCACAACTCCATAGCCCAGCCCCACAGCCCAGCCCCACAGCCCAGCCTCAAAGCACAGCCCCACAGCACAACCCCATAGCCCAGCCCACAGCACAGCCCCACAGCACAACTCCATAGCCCAGCCCCACAGCCCAGCCCCACAGCCCAGCCTCAAAGCACAGCCCCACAGCACAACCCCATAGCCCAGCCCCACAGCCCAGCCCCACAGCCCAGCTCCACAGCCCAGCCCCACAGCCCAGTCCCACAGCACAGCCCCATAGCCCAGCCCCATAGCACAGCTCTCAGCCCCACAGCCCAGCCCCACAGCCCAGCCCCATAGCCCAGCCCCACAGCACAGCCCCACAGCACAGCCCCATAGCCCAGCCCCATAGCCCAGCCCCATAGCACAGCTCCCAGCCCCACAGCCCAGCCCCACAGCCCAGCCCCACAGCACAGCCCCATAGCACAGCTCCCAGCCCCACAGCCCAGTCCCACAGCACAGCCCCATAGCCCAGCCCCATAGCACAGCTCCCAGCCCCACAGCCCAGTCCCACAGTACAGCCCCATAGCCCAGCCCCATAGCACAGCCCCAGCCCCACAGCCCAGCCCCACAGCCCAGCCCCATAGCCCAGCCCCATAGCACAGCTCCCAGCCCCATAGCCCAGCCCCACAGCCCAGCCCCATAGCCCAGCCCCATAGCACAGCTCCCAGCCCCATAGCCCAGCCCCATAGCCCAGCCCCACAGCCCAGCCCCACAGCACAGCCCCATAGCCCAGCCCCACAGCCCAGCCCCACAGCACAGCCCCACAGCCCAGCCCCATAGCCCAGCCCCACAGCACAGCGCCATAGCACAACCCCATAGCACAGCCCCACAGCACGACTCCATAGCCCAGCCCCACAGCCCAGCCCCACAGCCCAGCCTCAAAGCACAGCCCCACAGCACAACCCCACAGCCCAGCTCCACAGCCCAGCCCCATAGCACAGCCCAAAGCACAACCCCATAGCCCAGCCCCACAGCCGAGCCCCACAGCCCAGCCCCACAGCCCAGCCCCACACCACAGCCCCACAGCCCAGCCCCATAGCCCAGCCTCAAAGCCCAGCCCCATCGCAGAGCCCCAAAACACAGCCCCATAGCACAGCACCAAAGCCCAGCCCCACAGCACAACCTCATAACCCAGCCCCACAGCCCAGCCCCATAGCACAGCCCCAAAGCACAGGACCCCAACCCTATGGCCCAGCCCCATAGCACAGCCCCCAGCCCCACAGCACAGCCCCACATCCCAGCCCCACACCCCCCACATCCCAGCCCCACACCCCCACATCCCAGCCCCACACCCCCTACAGCCCAGCCCACACCCTCATATCCCAGCCCCACACGCCCACAGCCCAGCCCCACACCTCCCACATCCCAGCCCCACACAAACCCCACATCCCAGCCCCACACACCCCACATCCCAACCCCACACACCCCACAGCCCAGCCCCACCCCCCACATCCCAGCCCCACACACCCCATAGCACAGCCCCATAGCACAGCCCCACAGCCCAGCCCCACACCCCCCATATCCCAGCCCCACACACCCCATAGCACAGCCCCACAGCACAACCCCACAGCCCAGCCCCACACACCCCATATCCCAGCCCCACAGCACAACCCCACAGCCCAGCCCCACACACCCCATAGCACAGCCCCATAGCACAGCCCAAAGCACAACCCCATAGCCCAGCCCCATAACCCAGCCCCACAGCACAGTCCCACATCACAGCCCCATAGCCCAGCCCCATAGCACAGCCCCACACACCCCATAGACCAGCCCCATAGCACAGCCCCACAGCACAGCCCCACAGCCCAGCCCCACACACCCCACATCCCAGCCCCACACAGCCCACATCTCAGCCCCACATCCCAGACCCCAGACCCCCCACATCCCAGCCCCACATGCCCCACATCCCAGCCCCACACGCCCCACATCCCAGCCCCACACACCCCACAGCCCAGCCCCACACAAAGCCCACAGCCCAGCCCCACACACCCCACATCCCAGCCCCACAACCCCACATCCCAGCCCCACACACCCCATAGCACAGCCCCATAGCACAGCCCCACATCCCAGCCCCACACCCCCCACATCCCAGCCCCACATCCCAGCCCCACACCCCCCACATCCCAGCCCCACACCCCCCACAGCCCAGCCCCACACAAACCCCACATCCCAGCCCCACACACCCCACATCCCAGCCCCACAACCCCATATCCCAGCCCCACAGCACAACCCCACAGCCCAGCCCCACACACCCCATAGCACAGCCCATAGCACAGCACCAAAGCCCAGCCCCACACCCCCCACATCCCATCCCCACATCCCAGCCCTACACGCCCCACATCCCAGCCCCACACCCCCCACATCCCAGCCCCACACACCCCACATCCCAGCCCCACACAGCCCACATCCCAGCCCCACATCCCAGCCCCACACCCCCCACATCCCAGCCCCACACCCCCCACATCCCAGCCCCACACGCCCCACATCCCAGCCCCACACACCCCACATCCCAGCCCCACACACCTCACATCCCAGCCCCACACAGCCCACATCCCAGCCCCACATCCCAGCCCCATACCCCCCACAGCCCAGCCCCACACCTCCCACAGCCCAGCCCCACACACCCCACATCCCAGCCCCACACGCCCCACATCCCAGCCCCACACACCCCACATCCCAGCCCCACACCCTCCACATCCCAGCCCCACATCCCAGCCCCATATCCCCCACATCCCAGCCCCACACACCCCACATCCCAGCCCCACACACCCCACATCCCAGCCCCACACCCTCCACATCCCAGCCCCACATCCCAGCCCCACACCCCCCACATCCCAGCCCCACATCCCAGCCCCACACCCCTCACATCCCAGCCCCACAAACCCCACCTCCCAGCCCCACATCCCAGCCCCACATCCCAGCCCCACACCCCCCACATCCCAGCCCCACACCCCAGCCCCACACATCCTACATCCCAGCCCCACACAGTCCACCTCCCAGCCCCACACCCCCCACATCCCAGCCCCACATCCCAGCCCCCCACCCCCACATCCCAGCCCCACACACCCCATAGCGCAGCCCCACATCCCCACTCACGCTCTCAGCCCCACACCCGACTCTCTTCCACTCCCGCTCTCCCCCCATCCCCCCCCCCCCCCCCCCGCCCTCCAGCGGCTCTCGGACGGATTCGAACCGACGGCCGCGGGGGGGGCGGGGGGGCGGCTGTCGCTGCGGCTCCGCGCGGGGCCGTCAAAGTAACCCCCCCCCCCTCCCCCCTCCCCCCTCCCCCCCCTTCCCCTCCCCCCCCCCTCCGTCCCCCCCCTCCTCCCCCCCCCTCCTCACCCCCCTCCCCTTCCCCCTCCCCCACCTCACCCCCCCTCCCCCTCCCCCCTCTTACTCCCCTCCCTTCCCCCCCTCCCCCCCTCCTCCGCCTCCCCCCCTCCCCTCTCCCTCCCCCCCCCTCCCCCCCTCCTTCCCCCCCCCTCCAACTCCCCCCACCGCCGGAGCCGCGGGGCCGCCCGGGGTCACGTGACCGTCTGGTCCCGTAACCCCCATCCCGTGGCCGTCGGTCCCCCCTTGGCCGTCTGTCCGTCTGTCCCCATCTGTCCGTCGGTCCGTCTGTCCCTCTAGCCGTCTGTCCCCATCTGGCCGTCTGTCCCCGTCTGTCCGTCTGTCCCCATCTGGCCGTCTGTCCCCGTCTGTCCCTCTGTCCGTCTGTCCCCATCTGTCCATCTGTCCCCATCTGTCCGTCTGTCCCCGTCTGTCCCTCTGGCCGTCTGTCCCCATCTGTCCGTCTGTCCCCATCTGTCCATCTGTCCCCATCTGTCCGTCTGTCCCCATCTGTCCATCTGTCCCCATCTGTCCGTCTGTTCCCATCTGGCCGTCTGTCCCCGTCAGTCCGTCTGTCCCCATCTGTCTGTCTGTCCCCATCTGTCCGTCGGTCCGTCTGTCCCCGTCTGTCCGTCTGTCCCCATCTGTCCGTCTGTCCCCATCTGTCCGTCTGTCCCCGTCTGTCCGTCGGTCCGTCTGTCCCCATCTGTCCGTCTGTCCCCATCTGTCTGTCTGTCCCCATCTGTCCGTCGGTCCGTTTGTCCCTCTGGCCGTCTGTCCCCATCTGTCCCCATCTGTCCGTCTGTCCCCGTCTGTCCCTCTGGCCGTCTGTCCCCATCTGTCCGTCTGTCCGTTTGTCCCTCTGGCCGTCTGTCCCCATCTGTCCATCTGTCCCCATCTGTCCGTCTGTCCCCATCTGTCCGTCTGTCCCCATCTGTCTGTCTGTCCCCATCTGTCCGTCTGTCCGTTTGTCCCTCTGGCCGTCTGTCCCCATCTGTCTGTCTGTCCCCATCTGTCCGTCTGTCCGTTTGTCCCTCTGGCCGTCTGTCCCCATCTGTCCGTCTGTCCCCATCTGTCCGTCTGTCCCCATCTGTCCATCTGTCCCCATCTGTCCGTCTGTCCCCATCTGTCTGTCTGTCCCCATCTGTCCGTCTGTCCGTTTGTCCCTCTGGCCGTCTGTCCCCATCTGTCCGTCTGTCCCCATCTGTCTGTCTGTCCCCATCTGTCCGTCTGTCCGTTTGTCCCTCTGGCCGTCTGTCCCATCTGTCCGTCTGTCCGTTTGTCCCTCTGGCCGTCTGTCCCCATCTGTCCATCTGTCCCCATCTGTCCGTCTGTCCCCATCTGTCTGTCTGTCCCCATCTGTCCGTCTGTCCGTTGGTCCCTCTGCCTGTCTGTCCCCATCTGTCCGTCTGTCCCCATCTGTCCATCTGTCCCCATCTGTCCGTCTGTCCCCGTCTGTCCGTCTGTCCCCATCTGTCCGTCTGTCCCCGTCTGTCCGTCTGTCCGTCTGTCCCCACCTGTCCGTCTGTCCCCATCTGTCCATCGGTCCGTCTGTCCCTCTGGCCGTCTGTCCCCATCTGTCCGTCTGTCCGTTTGTCCCTCTGGCCGTCTGTCCCCATCTGTCCCTCTGTCCCCATCTGTCCGTCTGTCCCCGTCTGTCCGTCTGTCCCCATCTGTCTGTCTGTCCCCATCTGTCCGTCTGTCCGTTTGTCCCTCTGGCCGTCTGTCCCCATCTGTCCGTCTGTCCCCATCTGTCCGTCTGTCCCCATCTGTCCATCTGTCCCCATCTGTCCGTCTGTCCCCATCTGTCTGTCTGTCCCCATCTGTCCGTCTGTCCGTTTGTCCCTCTGGCCGTCTGTCCCCATCTGTCCGTCTGTCCCCATCTGTCTGTCTGTCCCCATCTGTCCGTCTGTCCGTCTGTCCCTCTGGCCGTCTGTCCCCATCTGTCCGTCTGTCCCCATCTGTCCGTCTGTCCGTTTGTCCCTCTGGCCGTCTGTCCTCATCTGTCCGTCTGTCCCCATCTGTCTGTCTGTCCCCATCTGTCCGTCTGTCCGTTTGTCCCTCTGGCCGTCTGTCCCCATCTGTCCGTCTGTCCCCGTCTGTCCGTCGGTCCGTCTGTCCCCATCTGTCCGTCTGTCCCCATCTGTCCGTCTGTCCCCGTCTGTCCGTCTGTCCCCATCTGTCCGTCTGTCCCCGTCTGTCCGTCTGTCCGTCTGTCCCCATCTGTCCGTCTGTCCCCATCTGTCTGTCTGTCCCCGTCTGTCCATCGGTCCGTCTGTCCCTCTGGCCGTCTGTCCCCATCTGTCCATCTGTCCCCATCTGTCCGTCTGTCCGTTTGTCCCACTGGCCGTCTGTCCCCATCTGTCCATCTGTCCCCATCTGTCCGTCTGTCCCCATCTGTCCATCTGTCCCCATCTGTCCGTCTGTCCCCATCTGTCCGTCGGTCCGCCTGTTCCCATCTGTCCGTTTGTCCCTCTGGCCGTCTGTCCCCATCTGTCCGTCTGTCCCCGTCTGTCCTTCGGTCCGTCTGTCCCCATCTGTCCGTCTGTCCCCATCTGTCCGTCGGTCCGTCTGTCCTCCTGGCCGTCTGTCCCCATCTGTCCGTCTGTCCCCATCTGTCCCCGTGTGTCCGTCTGTCCTCGTGTCCCCGTGTCCATCTATCCGTCTGTCCCCGTGTGTCCCCGTGTGTCCGCCTGTCCTCGTGTCCCCGTGTCCATCTGTCCGTCTGTCCCCGTGTGTCCCCGGGTGTCCGTCTGTCCTCGTGTCCCCGTGTCCCCATGTGTCTGTCTGTCCCCCTGTCCGTGTGTCCGTGTGTCCGTCTGTCCCCATGTGCCCGTCTGTCCCCTTGTCCCTCTGTCCGTCTGTCTGTGTGGCTGTGTGTCCGTCTGTCCCCATGGTTGTGTCCCCCCTGTCCCCATGTGTCCGTCTGTCCCCCTGTCCGTGTGTCCGTGTGTCCGTCTGTCCTCATGTGCCCGTCTGTCCCCCTGTCCCTCTGTCCGTCTGTCCGTGTGGCTGTGTGTGTCCCCACATTGTCCCTCTGTCCGTCTGTCCCCATGTCCGTCCCCATGTCTGCATCCCAGCGTCTTCGTATGTCCCCGTGTGTTCGTCTGTCCCCCTGTGTCCCCGTGTGTCCGTCTGTCCCCATGTGTCCCCGGGTGTCCGTCTGTCCTCGTGTCCCCGTGTCCATCTGTCCGTCTGTCCCTGTGTCCCCATGTGTCTGTCTGTCCCCCTGTCCGTGTGTCCGTGTGTCCGTCTGTCCCCATGTGCCCGTCTGTCCCCTTGTCCCTCTGTCCGTCTGTCTGTGTGGCTGTGTGTCCGTCTGTCCCCATGGTTGTGTCCCCCCTGTCCCCATGTGTCCGTCTGTCCCCCTGTCCGTGTGTCCGTGTGTCCGTCTGTCCCCATGTGCCCGTCTGTCCCCTTGTCCCTCTGTCCGTCTGTCCGTGTGCCTGTGTGTCCCCACATTGTCCCTCTGTCCGTCTGTCCGTGTGCCTGTGTGTCCCCACATTGTCCCTCTGTCCGTCTGTCCCCATGTCCGTCCCCATGTCTGCATCCCAGCGTCTTCGTATGTCCCCGTGTGTCCGTCTGTCCCCATGTGTCCCCGGGTGTCCGTCCGTCCCCGTGTGTCCGTCTGCCCCCATGGCTGTGTCCCCCTGTCCCCATGTGTCCGTCTGTCCCCCCCCGTCTCCCTGGCTGTGTCCCAATGTCCCCACGTGTCCCTGTGTGTCCCCACGGCCGTGTGTCCGTCTGTCCCCATGGCTGTGTCCTCCTCTCCCCGTCTGTCCGTCTGTCCGTCTGTCCCCATGTCCGTCTGTCCCCGCTGTCGTGGCGTAGATGGCACCGTTGTGTCACGAAGGGCGCTATTGTAGCGCTATCATGGCGCCGTCATGATATACTGGGCTCTATCGTGGCACTGTCGTGACATAAAGAGCATGCTTGTGGCGCTGTTGTGGCACTAGCAAGGCACAAAGGGCGCTATTGTGGCACTATCGTGACATAAAGGGCACTAGTGGCACTATTGTGGCACTGTCATGATATAGAGGGCACGATCATTGCGCTATTATGGCACTGTTGTGGCACTATCGTGACATAAAGGGCACTACTGGCACTGTTGTGGCACTATTGTGACATAAAGGGCACTATTGTGGCACTACTGTGGTGCTATTGTGGGACTATCACGACATAAAGGGCACTAGTGGCGCTATTGTGGCACTATTGTGGTACTACCATGACATAAAGGGCACTATTGTGGCACTGTCATGATATAGAGGGCACGATCATTGCGCTATTATGGCACTGTTGTGGCACTATCGTGACATAAAGGGCACTACTGGCACTGTTGTGGCACTATTGTGACATAAAGGGCACTATTGTGGCACTACTGTGGTGCTATTGTGGGACTATCACGACATAAAGGGCACTAGTGGCGCTATTGTGGCACTATTGTGGTACTACCATGACATAAAGGGCACTATTGTGGCACTGTCATGATATAGAGGGCACGATCATTGCGCTATTATGGCACTGTTGTGGCACTATCGTGACATAAAGGGCACTACTGGCACTGTTGTGGCACTATTGTGACATAAAGGGCACTATTGTGGCACTACTGTGGTGCTATTGTGGGACTATCACGACATAAAGGGCACTAGTGGCGCTATTGTGGCGCTATTGTGGCACTATCGTGGTACTACCATGACATAAAGGGCACTATTGTGGCACTGTCATGATATAGAGGGCACGATCATTGCACTATTATGGCACTGTTGTGGCACTATCGTGACATAAAGGGCACTACTGGCACTGTTGTGGCACTATTGTGACATAAAGGGCACTATTGTGGCACTACTGTGGTGCTATTGTGGGACTATCATGACATAAAGGGCACTAGTGGCACTATTGTGGCACTATCGTGGTACTATCATGACATAAAGGGCACTATTGTGGCACTGTCATGATATAGAGGGCACGATCATTGCGCTATTGTGGCACTGTTGTGGCACTATCGTGACATAAAGGGCACTACTGGCACTGTTGTGGCACTATTGTGACATAAAGGGCACTATTGTGGCACTACTGTGGTGCTATTGTGGGACTATCGTGACATAAAGGGCACTAGTGGCGCTATTGTGGCACTATCGTGGTACTACCATGACATAAAGGGCACTATTGTGGCACTGTCATGATATAGAGGGCACGATCATTGCGCTATTATGGCACTGTTGTGGCACTATCGTGACATAAAGGGCACTACTGGCACTGTTGTGGCACTACTGTGACATAAAGGGCACTATTGTGGCACTACTGTGGTGCTATTGCGGGACTATCACGACATAAAGGGCACTAGTGGCGCTATTGTGGCACTATCGTGGTACTATCATGACATAAAGGGCACTATTGTGTCACTGTCATGATATAGAGGGCACGATCATTGCACTATTGTGGCACTGTTGTGGCACTATCGTGACATAAAGGGCACTACCGGCACTGTTGTGGCACTATTGTGACATAAAGGGCACTATTGTGGCACTACTGTGGTGCTATTGTGGGACTATCGTGACATAAAGGGCACTATTGTGGCACTACTGTGGTGCTATTGCGGGACTATCACGACATAAAGGGCACTAGTGGCGCTATTGTGGCACTATCGTGGTACTACCATGACATAAAGGGCACTATTGTGGCACTGTCATGATATAGAGGGCACGATCATTGCGCTATTATGGCACTGTTGTGGCACTATCGTGACATAAAGGGCACTACTGGCACTGTTGTGGCACTATTGTGACATAAAGGGCACTATTGTGGCACTACTGTGGTGCTATTGTGGGACTATCACGACATAAAGGGCACTAGTGGCGCTATTGTGGCACTATTGTGGTACTATCATGACATAAAGGGCACTATTGTGGCACTGTCATGATATAGAGGGCACGATCATTGCGCTATTATGGCACTGTTGTGGCACTATCGTGACATAAAGGGCACTACCGGCACTGTTGTGGCACTACTGTGACATAAAGGGCACTATTGCGGCACTACTGTGGTGCTATTGTGGGACTATCGTGACATAAAGGGCACTATTGTGGCACTACTGTGGTGCTATTGTGGGACTATCACGACATGAATCACAGAATCACAGAACTGTAGGGGTTGGAAGGGACCCCCAGAGATCATGGAGTCCAACCCCCTGGCAAAGCAGGTTCCCTACACCAGGTCGCACAGGTAGGCGTCCAGGCGAGATTGAATATCTCCAGAGAAGGAGACTCCACAACCTCCCTGGGCAGCCTGTTCCAGTGCTCCGTCACCTCACCGTGAAGAAGTTCTTACGCACATTGGTGCCGAACTTCCCGTGCTGCAGCTGATGTCCGTTTCCCCTCGTCCTGTCTCCACGCACCACTGAAAAGAGACTGGCCTCACCGCTATGGCCGCCACTCCTCAGGGATTTATTGCCTGTGGACTCACTCACACACTCTGAGACTCACAGACTCACAGGGCTCAAATACTCATAGACTCACAGACTCACAGACTCACAGACTCACAGACTCACAGACTCACAGACTCACAGACTCACAGACTCATAGACTCACAGACTCATAGACTCACAGACTCACAGACTCACAGACTCACAGACTCACAGACTCACAGACTCACAGACTCACAGACTCAGACTCACAGACTCACAGACTCACAGACTCATAGACTCATAGACTCATAGACTCACAGACTCACAGACTCATAGACTCATAGACTCACAGACTCACAGACTCACAGACTCACAGACTCACAGACTCACAGACTCACAGACTCACAGACTCACAGACTCACAGACTCATAGACTCACAGACTCACAGACTCATAGACTCACAGACTCACAGACTCACAGACTCACAGACTCACAGACTCATAGACTCATAGACTCACAGACTCACAGACTCACAGACTCACAGACTCATAGACTCACAGACTCATAGACTCATAGACTCACAGACTCATAGACTCATAGACTCACAGACTCACAGACTCACAGACTCACAGACTCACAGACTCACAGACTCATAGACTCATAGACTCACAGACTCATAGACTCATAGACTCATAGACTCACAGACTCACAGACTCACAGACTCATAGACTCACAGACTCACAGACTCACAGACTCACAGACTCACAGACTCACAGACTCACAGACTCACAGACTCACAGACTCACAGACTCACAGACTCACAGACTCACAGACTCACAGACTCACAGACTCACAGACTCACAGACTCATAGACTCACAGACTCACAGACTCACAGACTCATAGACTCACAGACTCACAGACTCAAGACTCATAGACTCACAGACTCATAGACTCACAGACTCACAGACTCATAGACTCACAGACTCCATAGACTATAGACTCACAGACTCACAGACTCACAGACTCACAGACTCATAGACTCACAGACTCACAGACTCATAGACTCACAGACTCACAGACTCACAGACTCACAGACTCACAGACTCACAGACTCACAGACTCACAGACTCATAGACTCACAGACTCATAGACTCACAGACTCATAGACTCACAGACTCACAGACTCACAGACTCACAGACTCACAGACTCACAGACTCACAGACTCACAGACTCACAGACTCACAGACTCACAGACTCACAGACTCACAGACTCATAGACTCATAGACTCACAGACTCATAGACTCATAGACTCACAGACTCACAGACTCACAGACTCACAGACTCACAGACTCACAGACTCACAGACTCACAGACTCACAGACTCACAGACTCACAGACTCACAGACTCACAGACTCACAGACTCACAGACTCATAGACTCACAGACTCACAGACTCACAGACTCACAGACTCACAGACTCACAGACTCACAGACTCACAGACTCATCGACTCAGACTCACAGACTCACAGACTCACAGACTCACAGACTCACAGACTCACAGACTCACAGACTCATAGACTCACAGACTCACAGACTCATAGACTCACATACTCACAGACTCATAGACTCATAGACTCATAGACTCATAGACTCATAGACTCACAGACTCACAGACTCACAGACTCACAGACTCACAGACTCACAGACTCACAGACTCACAGACTCACAGACTCATAGACTCACAGACTCACAGACTCACAGACTCACAGACTCACAGACTCACAGACTCATAGACTCATAGACTCACAGACTCATAGACTCATAGACTCATAGACTCATAGACTCATAGACTCATAGACTCATAGACTCATAGACTCATAGACTCACAGACTCATAGACTCACAGACTCACAGACTCACAGACTCACAGACTCACAGACTCACAGACTCATAGACTCACAGACTCACAGACTCACAGACTCACAGACTCACAGACTCACAGACTCACAGACTCACAGACTCACAGACTCATAGACTCATAGACTCATAGACTCATAGACTCATAGACTCATAGACTCATAGACTCATAGACTCACAGACTCACAGACTCACAGACTCACAGACTCACAGACTCACAGACTCACAGACTCACAGACTCACAGACTCACAGACTCACAGACTCACAGACTCACAGACTCACAGACTCACAGACTCACAGACTCACAGACTCATAGACTCACAGACTCACAGACTCACAGACTCACAGACTCACAGACTCACAGACTCACAGACTCATAGACTCATAGACTCACAGACTCATAGACTCATAGACTCACAGACTCATAGACTCACAGACTCACAGACTCACAGACTCACAGACTCACAGACTCATAGACTCACAGACTCACAGACTCACAGACTCACAGACTCACAGACTCACAGACTCATAGACTCATAGACTCACAGACTCATAGACTCATAGACTCATAGACTCATAGACTCATAGACTCATAGACTCATAGACTCATAGACTCATAGACTCATAGACTCATAGACTCACAGACTCACAGACTCATAGACTCATAGACTCATAGACTCATAGACTCACAGACTCATAGACTCATAGACTCATAGACTCATAGACTCATAGACTCATAGACTCATAGACTCATAGACTCATAGACTCATAGACTCATAGACTCATAGACTCACAGACTCATAGACTCATAGACTCATAGACTCATAGACTCATAGACTCACGACTCATAGACTCATAGACTCATAGACTCATAGACTCATGGACTCATAGACTCACAGACTCATAGACTCATAGACTCATAGACTCATAGACTCATAGACTCATGGACTCATAGACTCATAGACTCATAGACTCATAGACTCATGGACTCATAGACTCATGGATTCATAGACTCATGGACTCATGGACTCATGGACTCATGGACTCATAGACTCATAGACTCATAGACTCATGGACTCATAGACTCATGGACTCATAGACTCATGGATTCATAGACTCATGGACTCATGGACTCATGGACTCATGGACTCATTGGCTCGAAGCCTCACAGTCTTACAGGCCATTGGCACTTCCTGTGCTGCAGCTGATGTCCGTTTCCCCTCGTCCTGTCTCCACGTACCACTGAAAAGAGCCCGGCCTCACCGCTATGGCCGCCACACCTCAGATATTTATAAACCTGGATCAGGTCCCCTCTCAGTCGTCTTTTCTCAAGGCTAAACAGACCCAGTTCACTCAGCCTTTCTCCATAGGGGAGATGCTCCAGGCCCTTCACCATCTTTGTGGCCCTCCGCCGGACTCTTCCCAAGAGATCCCTGTCTTTTTTGTACCGGGGAGCCCAGAACTGGACACAGTACTCCAGATGAGGCCTTACCAGGGCAGAGTAGAGGGGGAGGATCACCTCCCTCGACCTGCTGGACACGCTCTTCTTAATGCACCCCAGAATGCCATTGGCCTTTTTGGCCACGAGGGCACACTGCTGGCTCACGGCCAACCTGTCGTCCACCAGGACGCCCAGGTCCCTCTCTGCAGAGCTCCTCTCCAGCAGCTCATCCCCCAGCCAGTATTGGTGCATGCAATTATTCCTCCCTAGGTGTCAGACCCTACGCTTGCTTGTGTTGAACCTCATCCGGTTTCTTACTGCCCAGCTCCCCAGCCTGTCCAGGTCTCGCTGAATGGCAGCGCAGCCTTCAGCCGATCCTCCCGACTTCGTATCATCAGCAAACTTGCTGAGGGTGGCCACTGTCCCCTCATCAAGGTCATCGATGAAGACGTTGAACAAGACCGGACCCAGCACAGACCCCTGGGGGACACCACTGGTCACAGGTCTCCAGCCAGACTCTGCACCACCAACGACGACCCTCTGCGCTCTGCCAGTCAGCCAGTTCTCAACCCACCTCACTGTCCACTCGTCTGTCCCACGCTTCCTCAGCTTTGTTATAAGGATGTCGTGGGAGACAGTATCAAATGCCTTTCTAAAATCAAGGTAGACTACATCTACCGCCCTTCCCCCATCCACCCAGCATGTGACAGCATCACAGAAGGCCACCAGGCTTGGGGCGGCGCGGCTGGAGGACTGCGAAGAGGAAACGGACCTGGGGGCGGTGATTGGTGCAGGGCTGAACGTCAGCCGACGGGGTGCGCAGGTGGCCAAGAAGGCCCCTATGGGTCGATGTGGGTCTCTGTGGGTCTCTGTGGGTCCCTGTGGGTCTCCGTGGGTCTCAGTGGGTCTCTGTAGGTCTCTATGGGTCTCTGTGGGTCCCTGTAGGTCTCAGTGGGTCTCTATGGATCTCTATGGGTCTCTGTGGGTCCCTGTAGGTCTCTATGGGTCTCTATGGGTCTCTATGGGTCTCTGTGGGTCTCTGTGGGTCTCAGTGGGTCTCTATGGGTCTCTGTGGGTCCCTGTGGGTCTCTATGGGTCTCTGTGGGTCTCTGTGGGTCTCTGTGGGTCTCTATGGGTCTCTATGGGTCTCTGTGGGTCTCTGTGGGTCTCTATGGGGTCTCTATGGGTCTCTGTGGGTCTCTGTGGGTCTCTGTGGGTCTCTATGGGTCTCTGTGGGTCCCTGTAGGTCTCAGTGGGTCTCTATGGGTCTCTGTGGGTCTCTATGGGTCTCTGTGGGCCACCGTGGGTCTCTGTGGGTCTCTATGGGTCTCTGTGGGTCCCTATTGGTCTCTATGGGTCTCAGTGGGTCTCTATGGGTCTCTGTAGGTCTCTATGGGTCCCTATGAGTCGCTATGGGTCTCTATGGGTCTCTATGGGTCTCTATGGGTCTCTGTGGGTATCAGTGGGTCTCAGTGGGTCTCAGTGGGTCCCTATGGGTCTCTATGGGTCTCTGTGGGTCTCTGTGGGTCTCAGTGGGTCTCAGTGGGTCTCTATGGGTCCCTATGGGTCTCAGTGGGTCTCTATGGGTCTCTGTGGGTCTCTGTGGGTCTCTGTGGGTCTCTGTGGATCTCAGTGGGTCTCTATGGGTCTCTGTGGGTCCCTATGGGTCTCTATGGGTCTCTGTGGGTCTCTGTGGGCCTCTGTGGGTCTCTATGGCTCTCTGAAGGTCTCTGTGGGTCTCTGTGGGTCTCTGTGGGTCTCTATGGGTCTCTGTGGGTCTCTGTGGGTCTCTGTGGGTCTCTATGGGTCTCTGTGGGTCTCTGTGGGTCTCTATGGGTCTCTGTGGGTCTCTGTGGGTCTCTGTGGGTCTCTATGGGTCTCTGTGGGCCCCTGTAGGTCTCTGTGGGTCTCTATGGGTCTCTGTGGGTCTCTGTGGGTCCCTGTAGGTCTCTGTGGGTCTCCGTGGGTTTCTGTGGGTCTCTATGGGTCTCTGTGGGTCCCTGTAGGTCTCAGTGGGTCTCTATGGGTCTCTATGGGTCTCTGTGGGTCTCTGTGGGCCTCTGTGGGTCTCTGTGGGTCTCTATGGGTCTCTATGGGTCTCAGTGGGTCCCTATGGGTCTCTATGGGTCTCTGTGGGTCTCTGTGGGCCTCTATGGGTCTCTATGGGTCTCTGTGGGTCTCAGTGGATCTCTGTGGGTCTCTATGGGTCTCTGAAGGTCTCTGTGGGTCTCCGTGGGTCTCTGTGGGTCTCTATGGGTCTCTGTGGGTCTCTATGTGTCTCTATGGGTCTCTGTAGGTCTCTATGGGTCTCTATGGGTCTCTATGGGTTTCTGTGGGTCTCTATGGGTCCCTATGGGTCTCTATGGGTCTCTGTGGGTCTCTATGGGTCTCTATGGGTCTCTATGGGTCTCTGTGGGTCTCCGTGGGTCTCTGTAGGTCTCTATGGGTCTCTATGGGTCCCTATTGGTCTCTATGGGTCCCTATTGGTCTCTATGGGTCTCTGTGGGTCTCCGTGGGTCTCTGTAGGTCTCTATGGGTCTCTATGGGTCCCTATGAGTCTCTGGGACACTGGGGACACTGGGGACACTGGGGACAGTGGGGCCATAAGGGGACACTGGGACATTGGGGGCAGTGGGGACAATGGGGACAGTGGGGACAATGGGGACACTGGGGACAATGGGGACAGTGGGGCCATAAGGGGACAATGAGGACATTGGGGGCAGTGGAGACAATGGGGACAGTGGGGACACTGGGGACACTGGGGACAGTGGGGACAGTGGGGCCATAAGGGGACAATGAGGACACTGGGGGCAGTGGAGACAATGGGGACAGTGGGGACACTGGGGACAATGGGCACAATGGGGACAGTGGGGCCATAAGGGGACAATGAGGACATTGGGGACAGTGGAGACAATGGGGACAGTGGGGACAATAGGGCCATAAGGGGACAATGAGGACATTGGGGACAGTGGAGACAATGGGGACACTGGGGACAATGGGGACAGTGGGGACAATGGGGACAGTGGGGCCATAAGGGGACAATGAGGACATTGGGGGCAGTGGAGACAATGGGGGCAGTGGGGACACTGGGGACAATGGGGACAGTGGGGCCATAAGGGGACAATGAGGACATTGGGGGCAGTGGAGACAATGGGGACGATGGGGACAATGGGGCCACCAGTGTCGATGAAGACAATGGGGACAGAGGGGACAGTGGGGACAATGAGGCCATAAGGGGACAATGAGGACAGTGGGGGCAGTGAGGATGTTGAGAGCAATGGGAACAGTAAGGACAACGGGGGCAGTGGGGACAGTGGGGACAACGAGGACATGGGTGACAATGGGGACAGTGGGAACTATGGGGACTATGGGAACAATAGGGACAATGGGGCCACAGGTATCGATGAAGACAATGGGGACAGTGGGGACAACGGGAACATGGGTGACAATGAGGATATTGGGGACGATGGGGACAGTGGGGACAGTGGGAACACGGGTGACAATGAGGATATTGGGGACGATGGGGACAGTGGGGACAGTGGGAACATGGGTGACAATGAGGATATTGGGGACAATGGGGACAGTGGGGACAACGGGAACATGGGTGACAATGAGGATATTGGGGACGATGGGGACAGCGGGGACAACGGGGACATGGGTGACAATGAGGACATTGGGGACGATGGGGACAGTGGGGACAACGGGAACATGGGTGACAATGAGGATATTGGGGACGATGGGGACAGTGGGGACAGTGGGAACATGGGTGACAATGAGGACATTGGGGACGATGGGGACAGTGGGGACAACGGGAACACGGGTGACAATGAGGATATTGGGGACGATGGGGACAGTGGGGACAGTGGGAACATGGGTGACAATGAGGATATTGGGGACAATGGGGACAGTGGGGACAACGGGAACACGGGTGACAATGAGGACATTGGGGACGATGGGGACAGTGGGGACAACGGGAACACGGGTGACAATGAGGATATTGGGGACAATGGGGACGGCGGGGACAATGGCAACACGGGTGACAGTGAGGATATTGGGGACGATGGGGACAGCGGGGACAACGGGAACACGGGTGACAATGAGGATATTGGGGACGAGGGGGACAGCGGGGACAACGGGAACACGGGTGACAATGAGGACATTGGGGACGACGGGGACAGTGGGGACAACGGGAACACGGGTGACAATGAGGATATTGGGGACAATGGGGACAGCGGGGACAACGGGAACACGGGTGACAATGAGGATATTGGGGACGAGGGGGACAGCGGGGACAACGGGAACACGGGTGACAATGAGGACATTGGGGACGACGGGGACAGTGGGGACAACGGGAACACGGGTGACAATGAGGATATTGGGGACAATGGGGACAGCGGGGACAACGGGAACACGGGTGACAATGAGGATATTGGGGACAATGGGGACAGCGGGGACAACGGGAACACGGGTGACAATGAGGATATTGGGGACAATGGGGACAGTGGGGACAACGGGAACACGGGTGACAATGAGGATATTGGGGACGAGGGGGACAGCGGGGACAACGGGAACACGGGTGACAATGAGGATATTGGGGACAATGGGGACAGCGGGGACAACGGGAACACGGGTGACAGTGAGGATATTGGGGACGAGGGGGACAGCGGGGACAACGGGAACACGGGTGACAATGAGGATATTGGGGACAATGGGGACAGCGGGGACAACGGGAACACGGGTGACAATGAGGATATTGGGGACGATGGGGACAGCGGGGACAACGGGAACACGGGTGACAATGAGGATATTGGGGACGATGGGGACAGAGGGGACAACGGGAACAGGGGTGACAATGAGGATATTGGGGACGATGGGGACAGTGGGGACAACGGGAACATGGGTGACAATGAGGATATTGGGGACGATGGGGACAGTGGGGACAACGGGGACATGGGTGACAATGAGGATATTGGGGACAATGGGGACAGCGGGGACAACGGGAACATGGGTGACAATGAGGATATTGGGGACGATGGGGACAGTGGGGACAACGGGAACATGGGTGACAATGAGGATATTGGGGACAATGGGGACAGCGGGGACAACGGGAACATGGGTGACAGTGAGGATATTGGGGACGATGGGGACAGCGGGGACAACGGGAACACGGGTGACAATGAGGATATTGGGGACGATGGGGACAGTGGGGACAACGGGAACACGGGTGACAATGAGGATATTGGGGACAATGGGGACAGTGGGGACAACGGGAACACGGGTGACAATGAGGATATTGGGGACGAGGGGGACAGCGGGGACAGTGGGAACATGGGTGACAATGAGGAGATTGGGGACAATGGGGACAGCGGGGACAACGGGAACATGGGTGACAGTGAGGATATTGGGGACGATGGGGACAGCGGGGACAACGGGAACACGGGTGACAATGAGGATATTGGGGACGATGGGGACAGTGGGGACAACGGGAACACGGGTGACAATGAGGATATTGGGGACGATGGGGACAGTGGGGACAACGGGAACATGGGTGACAATGAGGATATTGGGGACAATGGGGACAGTGGGGACAGTGGGAACATGGGTGACAATGAGGAGATTGGGGACAATGGGGACAGTGGGGACAACGGGAACACGGGTGACAATGAGGATATTGGGGACAATGGGGACAGTGGGGACAGTGGGAACATGGGTGACAATGAGGAGATTGGGGACAATGGGGACGGTGCTGCCCCCCCATGTTCCCCCTGACCCCCCAGTGTCCCCACAATGTCTCCCCCCCTGTCCCCCCATGTCCTTCCAACGTCCCCCCGATGTCCCCCCCCGATGTCCCCCCCGTGTCCCCCTCCAGTGTCCCCCCCCCCCCCACCCCACTCACGCCTGCAGTCCCTGCATTCCCTCCAGCTGTGCAGCCAGCGTGCGCCGCTCGAACTTCAGCCGTCCCGAATACGTCATGGACCTGCAGCGCCCCACGGCCACCACTGCCCCACTGCCACCACCGCCCCACAGCCACCGCCCCACGGCCACCACCGCCCCACTGCCACCACTGCCCCACTGCCACCCCCCACTGCCACCCACCCACTGCCACCACTGCCCCACTGCCACCACCGCCCCACGGCCACCGCCCCACTGCCACCACTGCCCCACGGCCACCGCCCCACTGCCACCACCGCCCCACTGCCACCACCGCCCCACTGCCACCACCGCCCCACGGCCACCGCCCCACTGCCACCACTGCCCCACGGCCACCGCCCCACTGCCACCACCGCCCCACTGCCACCACCGCCCCACTGCCACCACCGCCCACGGCCCCGCCCCACTGCCACCACCGCCCCACTGCCACCACCGCCCCACTGCCACCACCCCCCACCACCGCCCCACTGCCACCACTGCCCCACTGCCACCACCGCCCCACTGCCACCACTGCCCCACTGCCACCACCGCCCACTGCCACCACCGCCGCCACGGCCACCGCCCCACTGCCACCACCTGCCCCACGGCCACCCGCCCCACTGCCACCACCGCCCCACTGCCCCACCCACTGCCACCACGGCCACGCCACTGCCCACTGCCACCACTGCCCCACTGCCACCACCGCCCTACTGCCACCACCGCCCCACTGCCACCACCGCCCCACTGCCACCACCGCCCCACTGCCACCACCGCCCCACTGCCACCACCGCCCACTGCCACCACCGCCCCACTGCCACCACCGCCCCACTGCCACCACCGCCCCACTGCCACCACCGCCCCACGGCCACCGCCCACTGCCACCACTGCCCCACGGCCACCGCCCCACTGCCACCACCGCCCCACTGCCACCACCGCCCCACTGCACCACCCCCGCCCCACTGCCACCACCGCCCCACGGCCACCGCCCCACTGCCACCACCGCCCCACTGCCACCACCGCCCCACGGCCACCGCCCCACTGCCACCACCGCCCCACTGCCACCACCGCCCCACTGCCACCACTGCCCCACTGCCACCACTGCCCCACTGCCACCACCGCCCCACGGCCACCGCCCCACTGCCACCACTGCCCCACGGCCACCGCCCCACTGCCACCACCGCCCCACTGCCTCCACCCCACCCCCACTGCACCGCCCCACTGCCACCACTGCCCCACTGCCACCACCGCCCCACTGACACCACTGCCCCACTGCCACCACCGCCCCACTGCCACCACTGCCCCACTGCCACCACTGCCCCACGGCCACCGCCCCACTGCCACCACCGCCCCACTGCCACCACCGCCCCACGGCCACCACCGCCCCACTGCCACCACCGCCCCATGGCCTCCGCCCCACTGCCACCACTGCCCCACTGCCACCACCGCCCCACTGCCACCACCGCCCCACTGCCACCACTGCCCCACGGCCACCACCGCCCCACTGCCACCACCGCCCCACTGCCACCACTGCCCCACGGCCACCACCACCGCCCCACTGCCACCACTGCCCCACTGCCACCACCGCCCCACTGCCACCACCGCCCCACGGCCTCCACCCCACTGCCACCACCGCCCCACTGCCACCACCGCCCCACGGCCACCATCGCCCCACTGCCCCCACCGCCCCACTGCCACCACTGCCCCACGGCCACCACCACCGCCCCACTGCCACCACTGCCCACTGCCACCACCGCCCCACCGGCCACCACTGCCCCACTGCCACCACCCGCCCCACTGCCACCACCACTGCCCCACGCCACCACCACCGCCCCACTGCCACCACTGCCCCACTGCCACCACCGCCCCACTGCCACCACTGCCCCACTGCCCCACCGCCCCACTGCCACCACCGCCCACGGCCACCACCCCACTGCCACCACCGCCCCACTGCCACCACCGCCCCACGGCCACCACGCCCCACTGCCACCACCGCCCCACTCCGCCACCACACTGCCCCACTGCCACCACCACCGCCCCACTGCCACCACTGCCCCACTGCCACCACCGCCCCACTGCCACCACCGCCCCACGGCCACACCACTGCCACCACCGCCCCACTGCCACCACCGCCCCACTGGCCACCATCGCCCCACTGCCCCACGGCCACACTGCCACACGCCCACGGCCACCACCACCGCCCCACTGCCACCACTGCCCCACTGCCACCCGCCCCACTGCCACCACCGCCCCACGGCCTCCACCCCACTGCCACCACCGCCCCACTGCCACCACCGCCCCACGGCCACCATCGCCCCACTGCCACCACCGCCCCACTGCCACCACTGCCCCACGGCCACCACCACCGCCCCACTGCCACCACTGCCCCACTGCCACCACCGCCCCACTGCCACCACCGCCCCACGGCCTCCACCCCACTGCCACCACCGCCCACTGCCACCACCGCCCCACGGCCACCATCGCCCCACTGCCACCACCGCCCCACTGCCACCACTGCCCCACGGCCACCACACCGCCCCACTGCCACCACTGCCCCACTGCCACCACCGCCCCACTGCCACCACCGCCCCACGGCCTCCACCCCACTGCCACCACCGCCCCACTGCCACCACCGCCCCACGGCCACCATCGCCCCACTGCCACCACCGCCCCACTGCCACCACTGCCCCACGCGCCCACCCACCGCCCCACTGCCACCACCGCCCCACTGCCACCACCGCCCCACTGCCACCACGCCAGCACACGCCCCACTGCCACCACCGCCCCACTGCCACCACTGCCCCACTGCCACCACCCACGCCCACGCCCCACTGCCACCACGCCCCACTGCCACCCGCCCCACTGCCACCACCACCCCACTGCCACCACCGCCCCACTGCCCCCCCCCACTGCCACCACCGCCCCACTGCCACACACCCACCACGCCCCACTGCCACCACCGCCCCACTGCCACCACCGCCCCACGGCCACCACCGCCCCACTGCCACCACCGCCCCACGGCCACCACCGCCCCACTGCCACCACGCCCCACGGCCACCACCGCCCCACTGCCACCACCGCCCCACTGCCACCACCGCCCCACTGCCACCACGCCCACCACGCCCCACTGCCACCACCGCCCCACGCCAACCACTGCCCCACTGCCACCACCCACCCGCCACTGCCACCACCGCCCCACGCCACCACTGCCCCACTGCCCACCACCGCCCCACTGCCACCACCGCCCCACTGCCACCACTGCCCCACGGCCACCACCCCACTGCCACCACCGCACCCCATGGCCTCCGCCCCACCGCCACCACCGCACCACGGCCACCAGCAGCCCAGTGATCCCCACCATCCCAGCAGTCTCCAGCATCGCTTATGGTCCCATTCACCCAAATGGTCCCCATCATCCCTCATGGCCCCCATCATCCCCTATGGTCCCCACCGTCCCTCATGGTCTCAGTCTCCACCATCCATCACAGTCTCCACCATCCCTCACGGTCCCCATCATCCCTCACAGTCCCCATCATCCATCACAGTCCCCACCATCCCTCACGGTCCCCATCATCCCTCACAGTCCCCATCATCCATCACAGTCCCCACCATCCCTCACGGTCCCCATCATCCCTCACAGTCCCCATCATCCATCACAGTCCCCACCATCCCTCACGGTCCCCATCATCCCTCACGGTCCCCATCATCCCTCACGGTCTCCACCATCCATCATGGTCGCCATCACCCCTCATGGCCCCCATCATCCCTTATGGCCTGCACCATCTGTCACGGTTCCCACCATCCCTGCAGTCCCCATCATCCATCCTGGCCCATCCCATCCCTCATCCCAACAGTCCCCACAATCCCCCATGGCCCACGCCGTCCCTCACGGTCCCCGTCATCCCAGCGGTCTCCACCATCCCCCATGGCCCCCATCATCCCTCATGGTCCTCATCGTCCCATTAGCCCCCATCATCCTTCATGGTCTCCACCATCCCTCGTGGTCCCCATCATCCTTTATGGTCCCCATCACTCCTCATGGCCTCCATCATCCTTCATGGTCCTCATCGTCCCAGAGGTCCCCATCATCCCTCATGGTCCCCACCATCTGTCATGACCCCCACCATCCCAGCAGTCCCCACAATCCCCCATGGCCCACGCCATCCCTCACGGTCCCCGTCATCCCAGCGGTCTCCACCATCCCTCGTGGTCCCCATCATCCTTTATGGTCCCCATCACTCCTCATGGCCTCCATCACCCTTCATGGTCCTCATCGTCCCAAAGGTCCCCATCATCCCTCATGGTCCCCACCATCTGTCATGACCCCCACCAGCCCAGCAGTCCCCATCATCCACCCTGGCCCACGCCATCCCTCACGGTCCCCATCATCTTTCATCGTCCCCATTGTCCATCATGGCCCCCACCATCCCCCATGGTCCTCATCATCCCAGTGGTCTCCATCATCCCTCATGGTCCCCACTGTCCATCCCATACCAACCCTCACGGTCCCCATCATCCCTCAGGCCCCCATCATCCTTCATGGTCCCCACTGTCCATCCCATACCATCCCTCATGGTCCCCAGCATCCTTCATGGTCCCCACTGTCCATCCCATACCATCCCTCATGGTCCCCATCATCCTTCATGGTCTCCACCATCCCCCATGGCCCCATCATCCCTCATGGTCCCCACTGTCCATCCCATACCATCCCTCATGGCCCCCATCATCCTTCATGGTCCCCACTGTCCATCCCATACCATCCCTCATGGTCCCCATCATCCTTCATGGTCTCCACCATCCTCCATGGTCCCCATTATCCTTCATGGTCCCCACTGTCCATCCCATACCATCCCTCATGGTCCTCATCGTCCCATTAGCCCCCATCATCCCAATGGTCTCCACCATCCCCCATGGTCCCCATCATCCCTCATGGTCCCCACTGTCCATCCCATACCACCCCTCACAGTCCCCATCATCCCTCATGGTCTCCACCATCCCTCATGGTCCCCAGCATCCTTCATGGTCTCCATTGTCCATCCCATACCATCCCTCATGGTCCCCATCATCCTTCATGGTCTCCATTGTCCATCCCATACCATCCCTCATGGTCCCCATCATCCTTCATGGTCTCCACCATCCCCCATGGCCCCCATCATCCCTCATGGTCCTCATCGTCCCATTAGCCCCATCATCCTTCATGGTCCCCACTGTCCATCCCATACCACCCCTCACAGTCCCCATCATCCTTCATGGTCTCCACCATCCCCCATGGCCCCACCATCCCTCATGATCCTCATCGTCCCATTAGCCCCCATCATCCTTCATGGTCTCCACCATCCCCCATGGCCCCCATCATCCCTCATGGTCCTCATCGTCCCATTAGCCCCCATCATCCTTCATGGTCCCCACTGTCCATCCCATACCATCCCTCACAGTCCCCATCATCCCTCATGGTCTCCACCATCCCCCATGGCCCCCATTATCCCTCATGATCCTCATTGTCCCATTAGCCCCCATCATCCTTCATGGTCTCCACCGTCCCTCATGACCCCCAACCATCCCAGCAGTCCCCATCATCCCTCCTGTCCCACGCCATCCCTCATGGTCCCATCCATCCCAGCGGTCCCCACCATTCCTTATGGTCTCCATCATCCCTAATGGACCCCACCATCCCACCAGTCTTCACCATCCCCCATGGCCCCCATCATCCCTCATGGTCTCCATGGCAACCAAGGCCCCACCATCCCCACAGCCCTCATCAGCCCTCACAGTCCCCATCATCTCCGTCATCCCCGTTATCCTTCACGGTCCCCGTCACCCTTTAAGGCCTCCATCATCCCCACTGCCCCTTATCATCCTCAGCATTCCACAAGGTCTCCGTCATCCCTTAAGATCTCCATTGTCCCTTATGGTCCCCAGCATCTCTGTGGTCTCCATCATCCCTTACAGCCCCCATCGTCCCCCTAGTTTCCATCATCCCTTAAATTTCCACCCCCCCCCCATAGTCTCCATCATCCCCTACGGTTCCCATCATCCCTCATGGTCTCTGTCGTCCCAGTGGTCTCCATTGCCCCCACAGCCTCCATCATTCCTTATGATCTCAATCATCCTTTCTGCTCCCCATCGCCTCTGTGGTCTCCATCACCCCCATGGCCACAACATCCCCATAGTCTCCATCATCTCTTACAGTCTCCATCATCCCCGCAGCTCTCATCGTGCCTTACGCTTCCCGTCATCCCTTATGACCTCCATCATCCCTTATGGTCTCCAGCATCCCTTACAGACACCATCGTCCCCACGGCCCCACCATCTCTATAGTCTCCATCATCCCTTATGGCCTCCATCATCTCCGTGGTCTCCATCATCCCTTATGACCTCCACCATCCCTTGTGGTCTCCAGCCTCCCCAAAGTCCCCATCCTCCCTTATGGTCTCCATCATCCCAATGACCTCCATCATCCCTTATGACCTCCACCATCCCTTATGGTCTCCAGCCTCCCCAAAGTCCCCATCATCCCTTATGGTCCCCATCATCTCCACGGTCTTCATCATCCTTTATGGATTCCATCATCCCTTATGACCTCCCCCATCCCTTATGGTCTCCATCATCCCAATGGTCTCCACCATCCCCTGTGGTCTCCATCATCCCAACGGTCTCCACCATCCCTTATGGTCTTCACTGTCCCTATAGTCCCCATCATCCCTTACGGTCCCCATCACCTCCACGGTCTTCATCATCCTTTATGGTCTCCACCATCCCCTGTGTTCTCCAACATCCCCAAAGTCCCCATCATCCCTTATGGCCCCCGTCATCTCTGTGGTCTCCATCATCCCTTATGGCCTCCACCATCCTTTATGGTCTCCATCATCCCCAAAGTCCCCATCCTCCCTTATGGTCTCCATCATCCCAATGACCTCCATCATCCCAATCGCCTCCACCATCCCTTATGGTCTCCAACATCCCCAAAGTCCCCATCATCCCTTATGGTCCCCATCATCTCCGTGGTCTCCATCATCCCTTATGACCTCCACCATCCCTTATGGTCTCCATCATCCCAACGGTCTCCACCATCCCATATGGTCTTCATTGTCCCTATAGTCCCCATCATCCCTTACGGTCCCCATCACCTCCACGGTCTTCATCATCCTTTATGGCCTCCATCATCCCTTATGACCTCCACCATCCCTTATGGTCTCCACCATCCCAATGGTCTCCACCATCCCATATGGTCTTCATTGTCCCTATAGTCCCCATCATCCCTTACGGTCCCCATCATCTCCATGGTCTTCATCATCCTTTATGGTCTCCATCATCCCTTATGGCCTCCACCATCCCTTATGGTCTCCAGCATCCCCAAAGTCCCCATCATCCCTTATGGTCTCCATCATCCCAATGACCTCCATCATCCCAATGACCTCCATCATCCCAATTGTCTCCACCATCCCTTATGGTCTCCAACATCCCCAAAGTCCCCATCATCCCTTATGGTCCCCATCATCACCACGGTCTTCATCATCCTTTATGGTCTCCATCATCCCTTATGACCTCCACCATCCCTTATGGTCTCCATCATCCCAACGGTCTCCACCATCCCTTATGGTCTTCATTGTCCCTATAGTCCCCATCATCCCTTATGGCCCCCATCATCTCCACGGTCTTCTTCATCCTTTATGGTCTCCATCATCCCTTACGAGCTCCACCATCCCCTATGGTCTCCAGCATCCCCAAACTCCCCATCATCCCTTATGGTCTCCATCATCCCAATGACCTCCATCATCCCTTATGACCTCCACCATCCCTTATGGTCTCCAGCCTCCCCAAAGTCCCCATCATCCCTTATGGTCCCCGTCATCTCTGTGGTCTTCATCATCCTTTATGGTCTCCATCATCCCTTATGACCTCCACCATCCCCTGTGGTCTGCAGCATCCCCAAAGTCCCCATCCTCCCTTATGGTCTCCATCATCCCTTATGACCTCCACCATCCCTTATGGTCTTCGTTGTCCCTATAGTCCCCATCATCCCTTATGGTCCCCATCATCTCCGTGGTCTCCATCATCCTTTATGGTCTCCATCATCCCTTATGGTCTCCAACATCCCCAAAGTCCCCATCCTCCCTTATGGTCTCCATCATCCCAATGACCTCCACCATCCCTTATGGTCTTCATTGTCCCTATAGTCCCCATCATCCCTTACGGTCCCCATCACCTCCACAGTCTTCATCATCCTTTATGGTCTCCATCATCCCCTGTGGTCTCCAACATCCCCAAAGTCCCCATCATCCCTTATGGCCCCCGTCATCTCCGTGGTCTCCATCATACTTTATGGTCTCCATCATCCCTTATGACCTCCACCATCCCTTATGGCCTCCATCATCCCAACGGTCTCCACCATCCCTTATGGTCTTCATTGTCCCTATAGTCCCCATCATCCCTTATGGTCCCCATCATCACCACGGTCTTCATCATCCTTTATGGTCTCCATCATCCCTTATGAGCTCCACCATCCCCTGTGGTCTCCAACATCCCCAAAGTCCCCATCATCCCTTATGGTCTCCATCATCCCAATGACCTCCATCATCCCAATTCTCTCCACCATCCCTTATGGTCTCCAACATCCCCAAAGTCCCCATCATCCCTTATGGTCTCCATCATCCCAATGGTCTCCACCATCCCTTATGGTCTTCATTGTCCCTATAGTCCCCATCATCCCTTATGGTCCCTGTCATCTCTGTGGTCTCCATCATCCTTTATGGTCTCCATCATCCCTTATGGTCTCCAACATCCCAAAGTCCCCATCATCCCTTATGGTCTCCATCATCCCAATGGTCTCCACCATCCCTTATGGTCTTCATTGTCCCTATAGTCCCCATCATCCCTTATGGCCCCCATCACCTCCACGGTCTTCATCATCCTTTATGGTCTCCATCATCCCCTGTGGTCTCCAACATCCCCAAAGTCCCCATCATCCCTTATGGCCCCCGTCATCTCCGTGGTCTTCATCATCCTTTATGGTCTCCATCATCCCTTATGACCTCCACCATCCCTTATGGTCTCCACCATCCCTTATGGTCTTCATTGTCCCTATAGTCCCCATCATCCCTTATGGCCCCCATCATCACCACGGTCTTCATCATCCTTTATGGTCTCCATCATCCCTTATGACCTCCACCATCCCCTGTGGTCTCCAACATCCCCAAAGTCCCCATCCTCCCTTATGGTCTCCGTCACCCTTTGGAGTCCCCACTGTCCCCCCAGTTCTGATTGTCCCCATGGTCCCCGTTATGGTCCCAGTGTCCCCATTGTTTCCACCATCCTCATTGTCCCCCTCCTCCCAGTGACCCCAGTGTCCTCCTGGCACTCATTACCTCCTTTGTCCCCACTGTCCTTGTGATGATCCCTACTGTCCCCATTGTCCTTGTGGTCCCCATTGTCCTTGCTGTCCCCATTGTCCCTGCTGTCCCCATTGTCCCTGCTGTCCCCATTATCCCTGCTGTCCCCATTGTCCCTGCTGTCCCCATTATCCCTGCTGTCCCCATTGTCCCTGCTGTCCCCATTATCCCTGCTGCCCCCATTGTCCCTGCTGTCCCCATTATCCCTGCTGTCCCCATTGTCCCTGCTGCCCCCATTGTCCCTGCTGTCCCCATTATCCCTGCTGTCCCCATTGTCCCTACTGTCCCCATTGTCCCTGCTGTCCCCATTATCCCTGCTGTCCCCATTGTCCCTGCTGCCCCCATTATCCCTGCTGTCCCCATTATCCCTGCTGTCCCCATTGTCCCTGCTGTCCCCATTATCCCTGCTGCCCACATTGTCCCTACTGTCCCCATTATTCCTGCTGTCCCCATTATCCCTACTGTCCCCATTGTCCCTGCTGCCCCCATTGTCCCTACTGTCCCCATTATCCCTGCTGTCCCCATCGTCCCGTTGGTCCCCAAGGTCCCCACTGACCCCACTGTCCCTTTGGTTCCCATGATCCCCACTGTCCCCAAGGTCCTCATTGACCCCATCGTCCCCAGGGTCCCCGAGGTCCCCACTGATCCCACTGTCCCCATATCCCCACTGTCCCTGTAGCCCACGCTGTCCCCAAGGTCTCCCTGCTCCCCATTGTCCACATGGTCCCCACCGTCCCACTGCTCCCCAATGTCCCCACTGTCCCCCTTGTCCCCGTGCCCCCCATCTCACCGCAGGGCAGTCAGACTTCGTGCCCCCACGTCCTGGCAGCCGTGCTGGATGCCGGCGATCAGGTAGGGCACGAACTTCTGCACGGATCCCTTGTCCTGCAGCGACCCGGGGACGCCCTGCGCCATTTGTCCCTTGTCCCCATCGCTGTGGGGACATGGCGGGGTTTGGGGTCTGTGCCTGCTCCACATTGTCCCCCCCCCCCCCGTCCCCATTGTCTCCAATGGTTCCCGTGATGCTCCCCGTCCTCATTGTCCCCCGACAGCCCCGATGTCCCCATTACTTCCCGGTGTCCCCATTGACCCCTGACACCCACTGTCCCCCACTTCCCCATTACCCCCACTGCCCCCATTGTCCCCCCCGTCCCCACTGACCCCCACTGCCCCCATTGTCCCCCCCCGTCCCCACTGACCCCCAATGTCCCCGTTATCCACCTTGTCCCCATCGGCCCCCACTGCCCCTATTATCCCCACTGCCCCCATTATCACCCTGTCCCCATTTCCCCCCAGTCCTCACCATCCCCAATGTCCCCATTAGCCCACTGCCCCCATTGTCCCCCCCCCGTCCCCACTATCCCCGTCCCCCCCGTCCCCACTGACCCCCAATGTCCCCGTTATCCACTTTGTCCCCATCGGCCCCCACTGCCCCTATTATCCCCACTGCCCCCATTATCGCCCTGTCCCCATTGCCCCCCCCGTCCCCACTGACCCCCAATGTCCCCGTTATCCACCTTGTCCCCATCGGCCCCCACTGCCCCTATTATCCCCACTGCCCCCATTATCGCCCTGTCCCCATTTCCCCCAGTCCTCACCATCCCCAATGAGCCCCACTGCCCCCATTGTCCCCCCTGACCCCATTATCCCCGTCCCCCCAGTCCCCACTGACCCCCAATGTCCCCATTATCCCCACTGCCCCCATTGTCCCCCCGTCCCCACTGACCCACAATGTCCCCATTATCCCCACTGCCCCCATTGTCCCCCCTCCCCATTATCCCCCAGTCCTCCCCATTCCCACTGACCCCCAATGTCCCCATTATCCCCCGTCCCCATTGACCCCACTGTCCCCACTGACCCCCCTGTCCCCATTATCCCCACTGTCCCCATTGTCCCCCGGTCCCCATTGTCCCCCCTGCCCCCATTACCCTCCCCTGTCCCCATTATCTGCCACTGCCCCCTTGTCCCCATTGTCCCCCACTGACCCTATTAAACACCCTGCCCCCATTGTCCCCCCCAGCCCCCACTGTCCCCATTATGCCCCAATGTCCCCATTGTCCCTCCCAGCCCCCACTGTCCCCATTATGCCCCAAAGTCCCCATTGTCCCCCCCAGCCCCCACTGTCCCCATTATGCCCCAATGTCCCCATTGTCCCCCCCAGCCCCCACTGTCCCCTTTATGCCCCAATGTCCCCATTGTCCCCCGATCCCCCACTGTCCCCATTATGCCCCAATGTCCCCATTGTCCCCCCCAGCCCCCACTGTCCCCATTATGCCCCAATGTCCCCATTGTCCCTCCAGCCCCCACTGTCCCCATTATGCCCCAATGTCCCCATTGTCCCCCCCAGCCCCCACTGTCCCCATTATGCCCCAATGCCCCCATTGTCCCCCCGATCCCCCACTGTCCCCATTATGCCCCAATGTCCCCATTGTCCCCCGATCCCCCACTGTCCCCATTATGCCCCAATGTCCCCATTGTCCCCCCCAGCCCCCACTGTCCCCATTATGCCCCAATGTCCCCATTGTCCCCTGATCCCCCACTGTCCCCATTATGCCCCAATGTCCCCATTGTCCCCCAATCCCCCACTGTCCCCTTTATGCCCCAATGTCCCCATTGTCCCCCCCAGCCCCCACTGTCCCCATTATGCCCCAATGTCCCCATTGTCCCCCGATCCCCCACTGTCCCCATTATGCCCCAATGTCCCCATTGTCCCCCCCAGCTCCCACTGTCCCCATTATGCCCCAATGTCCCCATTGTCCCCCCCAGCCCCCACTGTCCCCTTTATGCCCCAATGTCCCCATTGTCCCCCCGATCCCCCACTGTCCCCATTATGCCCCAATGTCCCCATTGTCCCCCCCAGCCCCCACTGTCCCCTTTATGCCCCAATGTCCCCATTGTCCCCCCGATCCCCCACTGTCCCCATTATGCCCCAATGTCCCCATTGTCCCCCCATCCCCCACTGTCCCCATTATGCCCCAATGTCCCCATTGTCCCCCTGTCCCCTTTGTCCCCCAGTCCCCACTGTCCCCACTGCCCCCATTGTCCCCCTGTCCCCTTTGTCCCCCAGTCCCCACTGTCCCCACTGCCCCCATTGTCCCCATTTTCCCCTTGTCCCCCACTCCCCACTGTCCCCACTGACCCCCACTGCCCCCATTGTCCCCCTGTCCCCTTTGTACCCCAGTCCCCATTGTCCCCACTGCCCCCATTGTCCCCATGTCCCCTTTGTCCCCCCAGTCCCCACTGTCCCCACTGCCCCCATTGTCCCCCCGTCCCCATTGTCCCCCATCCCCACTGTCCCCACTGACCCCATTGTCCCCCTGTCCCCTTTATCCCCCAGTCTCCACTGTCCCCACTGACCCCCACTGCCCCCATTGACCCCCACTGCCCCCATTCTCCCCCGTCCCCGTTGTCCCCCCACCGTCCCCATTTCTCTCACTGTCCCCACTACTCCCAAAGTCCCCGTCGCCCCCCGTGTCCCCACTGTCCCCATTCCCCCAACATTCCCGATGTCCTCCATTCTCTCCGACGTCCCCATCGCCCCCCACGTCCCCGTTTGCCCACCACCCCATAACCCCCCCCTCCCGGCCCCCCCACCTGTAGCACTGCTGCCAGCTGCCCCCCCGCTGGGAGACCTCCAGCGCCCCCTCCCGACGGAGCTTCTTCAGCTCAGCGCCCTCCGAGAAGAAGAAATCGCCAGGAGCCTCCGTGGTGCCGGCCAGCATGGAGCCCAGCATCACTGCGGGAACAGTGGGGTGACACCGGGACCCCAAATGGGACCCATAGGGACCGCGACCCCAAATGGGAGCCCAGCATCACTGCGGGAACAGTGGGGTGACACCGGGATCCCCAATGGGACCCGTAGAGACCAACGACCCCAAATGGGAGCCCATAGGGACCCAGACCCCAAATGGGAGCCGGTAGGGACCACGACCCCAAATGGGACCCCATAGGGACCACGACCCCAAATGGGACCCGGTAGGACCACGACCCCAAATGGGACCCTGTAGGGACCACGACCCCAAATGGGACCCGGTAGGGACCACGACCCCAAATGGGAGTCCAGCATCACTGCGGGAACAGTGGGGTGACACCGGGACCCCAAATGGGACCCATAGGGACCACGACCCCAAATGGGAGCCCATAGGGACCACAACTCCAAATGGGACCCCGTAGGGACCAGACCCCAAATGGGAGCCCAGCATCACTGTCGGAACAGTGGGGTGACACCGGGACCCCAAATGGGACCCATAGGGACCGAGACCCCAAATGGGACCCCGTAGGGACCGAGACCCCAAATGGGACCCATAGGGACCACGACCCCAAATGGGAGCCCATAGGGACCACGACCCCAAATGGGACCCGGTAGGGACCACAACCCCAAATGGGACCCCATAGGGACCACGACCCCAAATGGGACCCGGTAGGGACCACGACCCCAAATGGGACCCGGTAGGGACCACGACCCCAAATGGGAGCCCAGCATCACTGCGGGAACAGTGGGGTGACACCGGGACCCCAAATGGGACCCATAGGGACCAAGACCCCAAATGGGAGCCCAGCATCACTGCGGGAACAGTGGGGTGACACCAGGACCCCAAATGGGACCCATAGGGACCGAGACCCCAAATGGGAGCCCAGCATCACTGCGGGAACAGTGGGGTGACACCGGGACCCCAAATGGGACCCATGGGGACCACGATCCCAAATGGGAGCCCAGCATCACTGCGGGAACAGTGGGGTGACACCGGGACCCCAAATGGGACCCATAGGGACCGACCCCAAATGGGAGCCCATAGGGACCACGACCCCAAATGGGAGCCCAGCATCACTGCGGGAACAGTGGGGTGACACCGGGACCCCAAATGGGACCCGTAGGGACCACGACCCCAAATGGGAGCCTGTAGGGACCAAGACCCCAAATGGGAGCCCAGCATCACTGCGGGAACAGTGGGGTGACACCAGGACCCCAAATGGGACCCATAGGGACCACGACCCCAAATGGGACCCCGTAGGGACCAAGACCCCAAATGGGAGCCCAGCACCCTGTGGGAACAGTGGGGTGACACCAGGACCCCAAATGGGACCCATAGGGACCACGACCCCAAATGGGACCCCGTAGGGACAGACCCCAAATGGGAGCCCAGCATCACTGCGGGAACAGTGGGGTGACACCGGGACCCCAAATGGGACCCATAGGGACCACGACCCCAAATGGGAGCCCAGCATCACTGCGGGAACAGTGGGGTGACCCGGGACCCCAAATGGGACCCATAGGGACCACGATCCCAAATGGGACCCCATAGGGACCGTGACCCCAAATGGGACCCATAGGGACCACGACCCCAAATGGGTGCCCACCATCACTGCGGGAACAGTGGGGTGACACCGGGACCCCAAATGGGAGCCCATAGGGACCGTGACCCCATCATCTCTGTGACCCCATGACCCCATTCCTGTTTCACCATCCCCGTTCCCATATCCTTGCACCCATATTCCCATCCCATATCCCACAAGCCTCATCCCCCACCCCACACCCCAAACCCCATAACCCACCAACCTTAACCCCACACCCCATCACCCCACACCTCATAACCCCATAACCCCATACCATGACCCCACACCCTATAAACCATAAGGTCATAACCCAATAACCCCATAACCCCACACCCCAAATCCCATAACTCCATAACCCCATATCCCCATTTCCGATAATCCCACACCCCATAACCCCATAGACCATAACCCCATATCCCATATTTCACAACCTCATAACCCCCACATCCCCATAACCCCATAACCCCATAACCCCATACCCCTATAACCCCATAACACCACACCCCCATAACCCCATAACCCCATAACCCCATACCCCTATAACCCCATAACCCCATAACCACACCCAAACCCCATAACCCCATAACCCCACAATAACCCTACACCCCATAACCCCGTAACCCAGCACCCCCATGACCCCATAACCCCACACTCCACAACCCCATACCCTATAACCCCATAACCCCACACCCCAAATCCCACAACTCCATAACCCCCACCCCATATCCCATAACCCCACACCCATAACCCCGTAACCCCATAACCCCATGACCCCAAACCCCCAGACCCATAACCATACCCCACAATCCCACACCCCGACACCCCATAACCCCATAATCCATAACCCCATATCCCATAATCCCACACCCCAACCCACAAACCCCTAACCCCACGACCTCATGACGCCATGACCCCATAACCCCATATCCCATAATCCCACACCCAACCCCACACCCCATAACCCCATAACCCCATATCCCATAACCCCACACCCCATAAACCCAACCCCACACCCCACAACCCCGAAACCCCACGACCCCATGACCCCATGACCCCATGACCCCATATCCCATAACCCACACCGCACACCCCACAGTCCCGTAACCCCATGACCCCATGACCCCATGACCCCATGACCCCATGACCCATAACCCCATGACCCCATACCCATAACTCCATGACCCCATGACCCATACCCCGTAACCCCAGACCCCATAACCCCATAACCCACCCACATAACCCCATAACCCCATAACCCCATGACCCCATGACCCAATGACCCAACACCCATTGAGGCCCGGACCCCCCGACCAACCCGTAGCCCCACACATCGGATCCCTCCGACGGCGATGACCGGACCCCAAAGCGACCGCCTAACCACGACCCCATAAACACCGTGACCACGACCCAAGGGCGCCCACGACTGCGGGAACACGGTGACATCCGGACCCAATGGGGACCCATGGGACCTACAATGGGCCCGTGGAACATCGGGGCCAAGGGGACCCGGTCCGCAGGCCCATGTGGGGACGTGGGGACACCTATGACCGAAATGGGGGACGGGGCGCCAATGTGAGCCCATGTGGGGACTTGCGGGGACATGGGGACATGGGGACCTAGGGACCTGGCGACCCATTGGGGGAGGGCGGACATGGGGAGATGCGGGACATGAGGACCCGGGGATGCCTGGGACCATGGGGACCAATTGGAGGCCATGATGGGGACGTGGGGACATTGGGGGATGTGGGGATGGGGTGACGTGGGGGGACCCTGTGGGAGATGTGGGGACTTGCGGGACATGGGGTGCGGGACCATGGGGATGATGGGACATGAGGACCCTGCGGATATGGGGACGTGGGAGTGTGGGGCCACCGGGGCCAAATGGGACTGTGGGGACGGGGACCAAATGGGGCGATGGGCGGACGTAGGGATGTGGGGCGTGGGGATGTGGGGGGACACGGGGACATGGGGCGTGGGGACGTGGGGACACTGGGGGATGGGGACATCGGGGACGTGGGGACATGGGACGTGGGGGATGTGGGGACGTGGGGACATTGGGGAATTGGGGACTGTGGGGACGTGGGGATGTGGGGATGTGGGGCATTGGGGGATGTGGGGATGTGGGGACGTGGGGGACAGTGGGGATGTGGGGACGTGGGGACATTGGGGATGGGGGACTGGGGACTGTGGGGACATGAGGGGAGGGGATGTGGGGACGTGGGGATGGGGGACATGGGGATGTGGGGATGGGGACTGTGGGGACATTGGGGGATGGGGGGACGTGGGGATGTGGGGATGTGGGGGGACATGGGGACATGGGGACGTGGGGACGTGGGGACAGTGGGGGATGGGGGGACATGGGGACGTGGGGACATGAGGACGGGGGGATGTGGGGACGTGGGGATGTGGGGATGTGGGGACGTGGGGACATTGGGGGATGTGGGGATGTGGGGACGTGGGGGGACGTGGGGATGTGGGGACGTGGGGGGACATGGGGATGTGGGGATGTGGGGACATTGGGGGATGGGGGGGACGTGGGGATGTGGGGACGTGGGGGGACATGGGGACATGGGGACGTGGGGACGTGGGGACATTGGGGGATGGGGGGACGTGGGGATGTGGGGACGTGGGGGGACATGGGGACATGGGGACGTGGGGACGTGGGGACGTGGGGATGTGGGGACGTGGGGGACATGGGGATGTGGGGACGTGGGGACATTGGGGGATGGGGGGACGTGGGGATGTGGGGATGTGGGGGGACATGGGGACATGGGGACGTGGGACGTGGGGACATTGGGGGATGGGGGGACGTGGGGGGACATGGGGACATGGGGACGTGGGGACGTGGGGACATTGGGGGATGGGGGGACATGGGGACGTGGGGACATGAGGACGGGGGGATGTGGGGACGTGGGGATGTGGGGACATTGGGGGATGTGGGGATGTGGGGACGTGGGGATGTGGGGACGTGGGGATGTGGGGATGTGGGGACGTGGGGACATTGGGGGATGGGGGGACGTGGGATGTGGGGATGTGGGGGGACATGGGGACATGGGGACGTGGGGACGTGGGGACATTGGGGGATGTGGGGATGTGAGGATGTGGGGACGTGGGGGGACATGGGGACATGGGGACGTGGGGACATGAGGACGGGGGGATGTGGGGACGTGGGGACGTGGGGACATTGGGGGATGTGGGGACGTGGGGATGTGGGGACGTGGGGACATTGGGGATGGGGGGACGTGGGGATGTGGGGGGACGTGGGGATGTGGGGGGACGTGGGGACGTGGGGACATGGAGATGTGGGGGGACGTGGGGGGACATGGGGACATGGGGGGACAGGGATGGGGACATGGATGGGACACTGGGGACATGTGAGTTCACTTTGGGGACGCTCTGGGGACGCTTTGGGGTCACATTGGGGTCCCTCTGGGGTCACGTTGGGGTCACATTGAGGTCACCCTGGGGTCACTGTGGGGATGCTTTGGGGTCACAGTGGGGTCACAGTGGGGACACTCTGGGGTCACAGTGGGGTCACATTGAGGTCACTGTGGGGTCACTGTGGGGTCACTGTGGGGAAGTTTTGGGGTCACTGCGGGGTCACATTGGGGTCACTCTGGGGTCACAGTGAGGTCACATTCAGGTCACTGTGGGGTCAAAATGGGGTCACTGTGGGGATGTTTTGGGGTCACTGCGGGGTCACTGTGGGGTCACAGTGGGGTCACTCTGGGGTCACAGTGGGGTCACACTGAGGTCACTGTGGGGTCACTGTGGGGATGCTTTGGGGTCACTGCGGGGTCACTGTGGGGTCACAGTGGGGTCACAGTGGGGGGCACTGTGGGGACACTTTGGGGTCACAGTGGGGTCACAGTGGGGACATTTAGGATCACATTGGGGTCACTGAGGGGTCACAGTGGGGGCACATTGGGGTAACTTTGGGGTCACTGTGGGGGTCACTGCAGGGATGCTTGGGGGTCACTGCGGGGTCACTGTGGGGTCAAAATGGGGTCACAGTGGGGACATTTTGGATCACATTGGGGTCACAGTGGGGTCACAGTGGGGTCACTGTGGGGTCACAGTGGGGTCATTCTGGGGTCACTGTGGGGTCACATTGGGGTCACATTGGGTTCACTCTGGGGTCACTGCGGGGATGCTTTGGGGTCACTGAGGGGTCACATGGGGTCACAGTGGGGTCACATTGGGGTCACAGTGGGGTCACATTGGGGTAACTTTGGGGTCACTGTGGGGGTCACAGTGGGGTCACAGTGGGGTCACAATGGGGTCACAGTGGGGACATTTTGGATCACACTGGGGTCACAGTGGGGTCACAGTGGGGTCACAGTGGGGTCACTGAGGGTCACATTGGGGTCACAATGGGGTCACAGTGGGGACATTTTGGATCACATGGGGGTCACTCTGCGGTCACTCTGGGGTCACAGTGGGGACATGTTGGATCACATTGGGGTCACATTGGGGTCACAGTGGGGTCACATTGGGGACATTTTGGATCACATTGGGGTCACAGTGGGGTCACAGTGGGGTCACTGAGGGTCACATTGGGGTCACAATGGGGTCACAGTGGGGACATTTTGGATCACACGGGGGTCACTCTGCGGTCACTCTGGTGTCACAGTGGGGACATGTTGGATCACATTGGGGTCACATTGGGGTCACAGTGGGGTCACAGTGTGGTCACTGTGGGGTCACAGTGGGGTCACAGTGGGGGCACATTGGGGTCACAGTGGGGTCACAGTGGGGTCACCCTGGGGTCACCCTGGGGTCACAGTGGGGGCACATTGGGGTAACTTTGGAGTCACTGTGGGGACATGTTGGATCACACTGGGGTCACTCTGGGGTCACAGTGGGGTCATAGTGGGGTCACATTGGGGTCACAGTGGGGTCACATTGGATTCACTCTGGGTTCACTCTGGGGTCACAGTGGGGTCACAGTGGGGACATGTTGGATCACATTGGGGTCACATTGGGGTCACAGTGGGGTCACAGTGGGGTCACAGTGGGGGCACAGTGGGGGCACATTGGGGTAACTTTGGAGTCACTGTGGGGACATGTTGGATCACACTGGGGTCACAGTTGGGTCACTCTGGGGTCACTGTGGGGTCACTGAGGGGTCACTGAGGGTCAAATTGGGGTCACAATGGGGTCACAGTGGGGTCGCATTGGATTCACTCTGGGTTCACTCTGGGGTCACAGTGGGGTCACAGTGGGGACATGTTGGATCACATTGGGGTCACATTGGGGTCACAGTGGGGTCACAGTGGGGACATTTTGGATCACACTGGGGTCACTCTGGGGTCACTGTGGGGTCACTGTGGGGTCACTGTGGGGTCACATTGGGGTCACATTGGGGTCACCGTGGGGTCACAGTGGGGTCACAGTGGGGTCACCGTGGGGTCACTGTGGGGTCACTGTGGGGTCACAGTGGGGTCATTCTGGGGTCACTGTGGGGTCACCCTGGGGTCACAGTGGGGTCACTCTGGGGTCACTGCGGGGATGCTTTGGGGTCACTGTGGGGGTCACAGTGGGGTCACAGTGGGGTCACATTGGGGTCACATTGGGGTCACAGTGGGGTCACAGTGGGGTCATTCTGGGGTCACTGTGGGGTCACCCTGGGGTCACAGTGGGGTCACTCTGGGGTCACTGCGGGGATGCTTTGGGGTCACTGAGGGGTCACATTGGGGTCACAGTGGGGTCACGGTGGGGTCACGGTGGGGTCACTCAGGGTCTCACCCTCGTTGGTGCCGCAGTCGCCGCCGCCCCCCCCAACTCGCAGAGCATCGGCGCCCGCCTCGATCAGATTCCGCGCCTGCGCCGCCGTCACCACTGAGCGCCGAGCCAATCAGCACAGCCCTGCCTGCCCCACAGCACAGCCCTGCCTGCCCCACAGCACAGCCCTGCCTGCCCACAGCACAGCCTGCCTGCCCACAGCACAGCCCTGCCCACTGCCTGCCCACAGCACAGCCCTGCCTGCCCCATAGCACAGCCCTGCCCCACTGCCTGCCCCACAGCACAGCCCTGCCTGCCCCACAGCACAGCCCTGCCCCACTGCCTGCCCCACAGCACAGCCCTGCCTGCCCCACAGCACAGCCCTGCCCCAGTGCCTGCCCCACAGCACAGCCCTGCCTGCCCCACAACACAGCCCTGCCCCACTGCCTGCCCCACAGCACAGCCCTGTCCCACAGCCCTGCCCCATAGCACAGCCCTGCCTGCCCCACAGCACAGCCCTGTCCCACAGCCCTGCCCCATAGCACAGCCCTGCCTGCCCCACAGCACAGCCCTGCCTGCCCCACAGCCCTGCTCCATAGCACAGCCCTGCCTGCCCCATAGAACAACCCTGCCCCACAGCACAGCCCTGCCCCACAACCCTGCCTGCCCCATAGCCCTGCCCTATAGCACAGCCCTGCCACACAGCACATCCCTGCCCCACCGCCCTGCCCCACATCACCCCACATCTCTGCTCCCCATCACCCCCCATCACCCCAAATCCCGACCCAACGTCACCCCACTTCGCCTCCCATCTCCACCCCACAACACCCCAAATCCCCACCCGATGCCACCCCCCGTCCCCGCCCCCCATCCTGACCCCCCGCCCCCCAACCCTCCCCCCAACCCGCCCCCCCACGCAGCCCCCCCCCAGCCCCCCTCTCTCACCGCTGCCCCCCACCACCTGCAGCTCCGGGTGGCGCTCCTTGATGTAGCGGATCATGGAGATCTGATGCACCGAGTTCCCCTGCGAGGAATCCTATGGGGCGCAGCCAGCGCCGTCACCATGCGCCCCACAGCCCCACAACCCCACAACCCCACAGCCCCACAACCCCACAACCTCATAATCCTATAAACCCACAACCCCTGAATCACAGAACCCCGCAACCCCACAACCCCACAACCCCACAACCTCATAATCCTATAAACCCACAACCCCTGAATCCTAGAACCCCGCAACCCCACAACCCCACAACCCCACAACCCCGCAACCCCGCAACCCCACAACCTCATAATCCTATAAACCCACAACCCCTGAATCCTAAAACCCCGCAACCCCACAAACCCTAAATCCTAGAACCCCACAACCCCACAACCCCACAAACCCTGAATCCTAGAACCCCACAACCCCACAACCCCACAACCCCACAACCTCATAATCCTATAAACCCACAACCCCTGAATCCTAGAACCCCACAAACCCTGAATCCTAGAACCCCACAACCCCACAACCCCGCAACCCCACAACCCCACAACCCCACAACCCCACAACCTCATAATCCTATAAACCACACAACCCCAGAATACTAGAACCCCGCAACCCCACAAACCCTGAATCCTAGAACCCCACAACCCCACAACCCCACAATCCTAGAACCCCACAACCCCTGAATCCTAGAACCCCACAAACCCTGAATCCTAGAACCCCACAAACCCACAACCCCACAACCCCACAATCCTAGAACCCCACAACCCCACAACCTCATAATCCTATAAACCCACAAACCCTGAATCCAAGAACCCCGCAACCCCACAACCCCACAACCCCACAACCCCGCAACCCCACAACCTCATAATCCTATAAACCCACAACCCCTGAATCCTAAAACCCCGCAACCCCACAAACCCTAAATCCTAGAACCCCACAACCCCACAACCCCACAAACCCTGAATCCTAGAACCCCACAACCCCACAACCCCACAACCCCACAACCTCATAATCCTATAAACCCACAACCCCTGAATCCTAGAACCCCACAAACCCTGAATCCTAGAACCCCACAACCCCACAACCCCGCAACCCCACAACCCCACAACCCCGCAACCCCACAACCTCATAATCCTATAAACCCACAACCCCAGAATCCTAGAACCCCGCAACCCCACAAACCCTGAATCCTAGAACCCCACAACCCCACAACCCCACAATCCTAGAACCCCACAACACCTGAATCCTAGAACCCCACAAACCCTGAATCCTAGAACCCCGCAACCCCACAACCCCACAACCCCACAACCTCATAATCCTATAAACCCACAACCCCTGAATCCTAGAACACCACAAACCCTGAATCCTAGAACCCCGCAACCCCACAACCCCACAACCCCACAACCCCGCAACCCCACAACCTCATAATCCTATAAACCCACAACCCCAGAATCCTAGAACCCCGCAACCCCACAAACCCTGAATCCTAGAACCCCGCAACCCCACAACCCCACAATCCTAGAACCCCACAAACCCTGAATCCTAGAACCCCACAAACCCTGAATCCTAGAACCCCACAAACCCACAACCCCACAACCCCACAATCCTAGAACCCCACAACCCCACAACCTCATAATCCTATAAATCCACAACCCCTGAATCCCAGAACCCCGCAACCCCACAACCTCATAATCCTATAAATCCACAACCCCTGAATCCCAGAACCCCGCAACCCCACAACCTCATAATCCTATAAACCCACAACCCCTCAATCCTAGAACCCCACAACCCCTGAATCCTAGAACCCCACAAACCCTGAATCCTAGAACCCCGCAACCCCACAACCTCATAATCCTAGAACCCCACAACCCCACAATCCTAGAACCCCACAACCCCTGAATCTTAGAACCCCACAACCCCACAATCCAAGAACCCCACAACCCCTGAATCCTAGAACCCCACAAACCCTGAATCCTAGAACCCCACAAACCCACAACCCCACAACCCCACAATCCTAGAACCCCACAACCCCACAACCTCATAATCCTATAAACCCACAACCCCTGAATCCTAGAACCCCGCAACCCCACAACCCCACAATCCTAGAACCCCACAACCCCTGAATCCTAGAACCCCACAAACCCTGAATCCTAGAACCCCACAAACCCACAACCCCACAACCCCACAATCCTAGAACCCCACAACCCCACAACCTCATAATCCTATAAATCCACAACCCCTGAATCCCAGAACCCCGCAACCCCACAACCTCATAATCCTATAAATCCACAACCCCTGAATCCCAGAACCCCGCAACCCCACAACCTCATAATCCTATAAACCCACAACCCCTGAATCCTAGAACCCCGCAACCCCACAACCCCACAATCCAAGAACCCCACAACCCCTGAATCCTAGAACCCCACAAACCCACAACCCCACAACCCCACAATCCTAGAACCCCACAACCCCACAACCTCATAATCCTATAAATCCACAACCCCTGAATCCCAGAACCCCGCAACCCCACAACCTCATAATCCTATAAATCCACAACCCCTGAATCCCAGAACCCCGCAACCCCACAACCTCATAATCCTATAAACCCACAACCCCTCAATCCTAGAACCCCGCAACCCCACAACCTCATAATCCTATAAATCCACAACCCCTGAATCCCAGAACCCCGCAACCCCACAACCTCATAATCCTATAAACCCACAACCCCTCAATCCTAGAACCCCACAACCCCTGAATCCTAGAACCCCGCAACCCCACAAACCCTGAATCCTAGAACCCTGCAACTCCACAACCTCATAATCCTAGAACCCCACAACCCCACAATCCTAGAACCCCACAACCCCTGAATCTTAGAACCCCACAAACCCTGAATCCTAGAACCCCACAAACCCACAACGCCACAATCCTAGAACCCCACAACCCCACAACCTCATAATCCTGTAAACCCACAACCCCTGAATCCTAGAACCCCGCAACCCCACAACCTCATAATCCTATAAACCCACAACCACTCAATCCTAGAACCCCGCAACCCCTGAATCCTAGAACCCCACAAACCCTGAATCCTAGAACCCCGCAACCCCACAACCTCATAATCCTAGAACCCCACAACCCCACAATCCTAGAACCCCACAACCCCTGAATCTTAGAACCCCACAAACCCTGAATCCTAGAACCCCACAAACCCACAACCCCACAACCCCACAATCCTAGAACCCCACAACCCCACAACCTCATAATCCTATAAATCCACAACCCCTGAATCCCAGAACCCCGCAACCCCACAACCTCATAATCCTATAAATCCACAACCCCTGAATCCCAGAACCCCGCAACCCCACAACCTCATAATCCTATAAACCCACAACCCCTCAATCCTAGAACCCCGCAACCCCACAACCTCATAATCCTAGAACGCCACAACCCCAGAACCTCATAATCCTATCACCCCACCCCCCCACAGCCCCTGAATCCTAGAATCCCACAAACCCTGAATCCTAGAACCCCACAACCCCACAACCCCACAAACCCACAATCCTAGAACCCCACAACCCCTGAATCTTAGAACCCCACAGCCCCACAACCCCTGAATCCTAGAACCCCACAAACCCTGAATCCTAGAACCCCACAACCCCACAAACCCACAATCCTAGAACCCCACAACCCCTGAATCTTAGAACCCCACAGCCCCACAACCCCTGAATCCTAGAACCCCACAACCCCACAACCTCATAATCCTAGAACCCCACAACCCCAGAATCCAAGAACCCCACAACCCCTGAATCTTAGAGCCCCGCAACCCCACAAACCCTGAATCCTAGAACCCCACAAACCCTGAATCCTAGAACCCCGCAACCCCACAAACCCTGAATCCTAGAACCCCACAACCCCTGAACCCCAGAATCCTAGCACCCCACAACCCCACAACCCCATAATCCTATAACCCCAGAACCATCCGCCCCAGAAGCCCACAACCCCAGAACCATCCGTCCCATAACTCCAGAACCTCAGAACCCTATAGCCATCTGCCTCCATAACCCCATAACCCTAGAATCCCAGAACCCCAGAATTGCAGAACCCTATAACCATCTGCCCCATAACCCCATAACCCCAGAAACTTATAACCATACACCACATAACCCCATGGCCCCACAACCCCATAACCATCCACCCCAGAGCCCCATAACCCCATAACGATCGACCCCAGAACCCCAGAAACCCACAGCCCTATAACCATCCACCCCATAATCCCATAGCCCTATAACCTTATAACCAACCAACCCCAGAACCATCCACCCCATAACCCCATAACCCCATAACCCCAGAACCACAGAACCCCAGAACCATCCACCCCATAGCCCCATAACCCCATAACCACAGAACAACAGAACCCCAGAACCATCCACCCCATAGCCCCATAACACCATAACCCCATAACGCCATAACCCCATAAGCCCAGAACCCCAGAACCTCATAACCCCATTCACCATCTGCCCCATAACCCCATAACCCCAGAACCATCCACCCCAGAACCCCATAACCCCATGACCCAAAACCCCAGAACCCCAGAACCTCATAACCCCATAACCATCTCCCCCATAACCCCACACCCCATAACCACCTCCACCAAAACGCCAGAACCCTGCACCCCATAAAACCCCATATAAACCCATAAACACACATCCCCCGAACACCCCCAAACCATTCAGATAATCCCTCAAATCCCCCATAAAACCCCAAACCAAACCATATAACCCCATAAAACCCCATAAAATATGCCCCATAACTCCCCATGCAGCCCCATAACCCAAAACCCCCATAGAACACCATAAAATCCCACACAACCCCACACAACCCCATAGAAACCAATATGGTTGTATGGCTTTGGTTTAAGGGTCCTGAAAGGTCACAGAACCGTGGATGGTTGGGATGGAAGGGTCCTGAAAGGTCACAGAACCCTGGGATGGTTGGGATGGAAGGGTCCTGAAAGGTCACAGAACCATGGGATGGTTGGGATGGAAGGGTCCTGAAAGGTCACAGAACCCTGGGATGGTTGGGGTGGAAGGGTCCTGAAAGGTCACAGAACCATGGATGGTTGGGGTGGAAGGGTCCTGAAAGGTCACAGAACCATGGGATGGTTGGGATGGAAGGGTCCTGAAAGGTCACAGAACCCTGGGATGGTTGGGGTGGAAGGGTCCTGAAAGGTCACAGAACCATGGGATGGTTGGGATGGAAGGGTCCTGAAAGGTCACAGAACCCTAGGATGGTTGGGGTGGAAGGGTCCTGAAAGGTCACAGAACCATGGGATGGTTGGGATGGAAGGGTCCTGAAAGGTCACAGAACTGTGGATGGTTGGGATGGAAGGGTCCTGAAAGGTCACAGAACCGTGGGATGGTTGGGGTGGAAGGGTCCTGAAAGGTCACAGAACCGTGGGATGGTTGGGATGGAAGGGTCCTGAAAGGTCACAGAACCCTGGATGGTTGGGGTGGAAGGGTCCTGAAAGGTCACAGAACCTTGGGATGGTTGGGATGGAAGGGTCCTGAAAGGTCACAGAACCGTGGATGGTTGGGGTGGAAGGGTCCTGAAAGGTCACAGAACCCTGGGATGGTTGGGATGGAAGGGTCCTGAAAGGTCACAGAACCCTGGATGGTTGGAATGGAAGGGTCCTGAAAGGTCACAAAACCCTGGGATGGTTGGGATGGAAGGGTCCTGAAAGGTCACAGAACGATGGGATGGTTGGGGTGGAAGGGTCCTGAAAGGTCACAGAACCCTGGGATGGTTGGGATGGAAGGGTCCTGAAAGGTCACAGAACCCTGGGAGGGTTGGGATGGAAGGGTCCTGAAAGGTCACAGAACCCTGGATGGTTGGGATGGAAGGGTCCTGAAAGGTCACAGAACCCTGGGATGGTTGGGATGGAAGGGTCCTGAAAGGTCACAGAACCATGGGATGGGTGAGGGTCCTGAAAGGTCACAGAACCGTGGGATGGTGTTAGAAGGGTCCTGAAAGGTCAGAGAACCATGGGATGGTTGGGATGGAAGGGTCCTGAAAGGTCACAGAACCCTGTGTGGAGGAGGAAGTCACAGAACGGATGGTTGGGATGGAAGGGTCCTGAAAGGTCACAGAACATGGTTGGGATGGAAGGGTCCTGAAAGGTCACAGAACTGGGATGGTTGGGATGGAAGGGTCCTGAAAGGTCACAGAACCCTGGGATGGTGGGTGGAAGGGTCCTGAAAGGTCACAGAACGGATGGTTGGGTGGAAGGGTCCTGAAAGTACAGAACCATGGGATGGTGGGTGGAAGGGTCCTGAAAGGTCACAGAACCATGGATGGTTGGGTGGAAGGGTCCTGAAAGGTCACAGAACCATGGATGGTTGGGGTGGAAGGGTCCTGAAAGGTCACAGAACCATGGGATGGTTGGGATGGAAGGGTCCTGAAAGGTCACAGAACCATGGGATGGTTGGGTGGAAGGGTCCTGAAAGGTCACAGAACCATGGGATGGTTGGGGGAAGGGTCCTGAAAGGTCACAGAACCATGGGATGGTTGGGATGGAAGGGTCCTGAAAGGTCACAGAACCTGGGATGGTTGTGGAAGGGTCCTGAAAGGTCACAGAACCCTGGGATGGTTGGGAGGGAAGGGTCCTGAAAGGTCACAGAACCTGGGATGGTTGGGATGGAAGGGTCCTGAAAGGTCACAGACCTGGGATTGTTGGGTGGAAGGGTCCTGAAAGGTCACAGAACCATGGGATGGTTGGGATGGAAGGGTCCTGAAAGGTCACAGAACCATGGGATGGTTGGGGTGGAAGGGTCCTGAAAGGTCACAGAACCCTGGGATGGTTGGGATGGAAGGGTCCTGAAAGGTCACAGAACCCTGGGATGGTTGGGATGGAAGGGTCCTGAAAGGTCACAGAACCATGGGAAGGTTGGGATGGAAGGGTCCTGAAAGGTCACAGAACCATGGGATGGTTGGGTGGAAGGGTCCTGAAAGGTCACAGAACCATGGGATGGTTGGGGTGGAAGGGTCCTGAAAGGTCACAGAACCGTGGGATGGTTGGGATGGAAGGGTCCTGAAAGGTCACAGAACCATGGATGGTTGGGGTGGAAGGGTCCTGAAAGGTCACAGAACCATGGATGGTTGGGGTGGAAGGGTCCTGAAAGGTCACAGAACCATGGGATGGTTGGGATGGAAGGGTCCTGAAAGGTCACAGAACCCTGGATGGTTGGGTGGAAGGGTCCTGAAAGGTCACAGAACCCTGGGATGGTTGGGTGGAAGGGTCCTGAAAGGTCACAGAACCCTGGGATGGTTGGGATGGAAGGGTCCTGAAAGGTCACAGAACCTGGGATGGTTGGGATGGAAGGGTCCTGAAAGGTCACAGAACCTGGGATGGTTGGGATGGAAGGGTCCTGAAAGGTCACAGAACCTGGGATGGTTGGGATGGAAGGGTCCTGAAAGGTCACAGAACCTGGGATGGTTGGGATGGAAGGGTCCTGAAAGGTCACAGAACCCTGGGATGGTTGGGATGGAAGGGTCCTGAAAGGTCACAGAACTGGGATGGTTGGGATGGAAGGGTCCTGAAAGGTCACAGAACCATGGGATGGTTGGGTGGAAGGGTCCTGAAAGGTCACAGAACCCTGGGATGGTTGGGATGGAAGGTCCTGAAAGGTCACAGAACCTGGGATGGTTGGGATGGAAGGGTCCTGAAAGGTCACAGAACCTGGGATGGTTGGGATGGAAGGGTCCTGAAAGGTCACAGAACCTGGGATGGTTGGGATGGAAGGGTCCTGAAAGGTCACAGAACCATGGGATGGTTGGGTGGAAGGGTCCTGAAAGGTCACAGAACCCTGGGATGGTTGGGTGGAAGGGTCCTGAAAGGTCACAGAACCTGGGATGGTTGGGATGGAAGGGTCCTGAAAGGTCACAGAACTGGGATGGTTGGGATGGAAGGGTCCTGAAAGGTCACAGAACCCTGGGATGGTTGGGATGGAAGGGTCCTGAAAGGTCACAGAACCCTGGGATGGTTGGGATGGAAGGGTCCTGAAAGGTCACAGAACCCTGGGATGGTTGGGTGGAAGGGTCCTGAAAGGTCACAGAACCCTGGGATGGTTGGGATGGAAGGGTCCTGAAAGGTCACAGAACCCTGGGATGGTTGGGATGGAAGGGTCCTGAAAGGTCACAGAACCTGGGATGGTTGGGATGGAAGGGTCCTGAAAGGTCACAGAACCCTGGGATGGTTGGGATGGAAGGGTCCTGAAAGGTCACAGAACCTGGGATGGTTGGGATGGAAGGGTCCTGAAAGGTCACAGAACCCTGGGATGGTTGGGTGGAAGGGTCCTGAAAGGTCACAGAACCCTGGGATGGTTGGGATGGAAGGGTCCTGAAAGGTCACAGAACCATGGGATGGTTGGGATGGAAGGGTCCTGAAAGGTCACAGAACCCGGGATGGTTGGGATGGAAGGGTCCTGAAAGGTCACAGAACCCGGATGGTTGGGATGGAAGGTCCTGAAAGGTCACAGAACCCTGGGATGGTTGGGATGGAAGGGTCCTGAAAGGTCACAGAACCCTGGGATGGTTGGGATGGAAAGGTCCTGAAAGGTCACAGAACCCTGGGATGGTTGGGAGGAAGGGTCCTGAAAGGTCACAGAACCATGGGATGGTTGGGATGGAAGGGTCCTGAAAGGTCACAGAACCGTGGATGGTTGGTGGAAGGGTCCTGAAAGGTCACAGAACCTGGGATGGTTGGGATGGAAGGGTCCTGAAAGGTCACAGAACCCTGGGATGGTTGGGATGGAAGGGTCCTGAAAGGTCACAGAACCGGATGGTTGGGATGGAAGGGTCCTGAAAGGTCACAGAACCCTGGGGGTTGGGGTGGAAGGGTCCTGAAAGGTCACAGAACCATGGGATGGTTGGGATGGAAGGGTCCTGAAAGGTCACAGAACCTGGGATGGTTGGGATGGAAGGGTCCTGAAAGGTCACAGAACCCTGGGATGGTTGGGATGGAAGGGTCCTGAAAGGTCACAGACCGTGGGATGGTTGGGATGGAAGAGTCCTGAAAGGTCACAGAACCCTGGGATGGTTGGGATGGAAGGGTCCTGAAAGGTCACAGAACCCTGGGATGGTTGGGATGGAAGGGTCCTGAAAGGTCACAGAACCCTGGGATGGTTGGGGTGGAAGGGTCCTGAAAGGTCACAGAACTGGGATGGTTGGGATGGAAGGGTCCTGAAAGGTCACAGAACGATGGTTGGGATGGAAAGGTCCTGAAAGGTCACAGAACTATGTGGGATGGAAGGGTCCTGAAAGGTCCCAGAACCCTGGGATGGTTGGGATGGAAGGGTCCTGAAAGGTCACAGAACCGGATGGTGAGAATGGATGGTTGAAGTCCTGAAAGGTCACAGAACCCTGGGATGGTTGGGGTGGAAGGGTCCTGAAAGGTCACAGAACCCTGGGATGGTTGGGATGGAAGGGTCCTGAAAGGTCACAGAACCAGGGAAGGTTGGGAAGGAAGGGTCCTGAAAGGTCACAGAACCATGGATGGTTGGGATGGAAGGGTCCTGAAAGGTCACAGAACCTGGGATGGTTGGGATGGAAGGGTCCTTAAAGGTCACAGAACCCTGGATGGTTGGGGTGGAAGGGTCCTGAAAGGTCACAGAACCCTGGAATGGTTGGGTGGAAGGGTCCTGAAAGGTCACAGAACCCTGGATGGTTGGGGTGGAAGGGTCCTGAAAGGTCACAGAACCCTGGGATGGTTGGGATGGAAGGGTCCTGAAAGGTCACAGAACCTGGGATGGTTGGGATGGAAGGGTCCTGAAAGGTCACAGAACCATGGGATGGTTGGGATGGAAGGGTCCTGAAAGGTCACAGAACCTGGGATGGTTGGGATGGAAGGGTCCTGAAAGGTCACAGAACCGTGGGATGGTTGGGATGGAAGGGTCCTGAAAGGTCACAGAACCTGGGATGGTTGGGTGGAAGGGTCCTGAAAGGTCACAGACCTGGATGGTTGGTGGAAGGGTCCTGAAAGGTCACAGAACCATGGGAATGTTGGGGTGGAAGGGTCCTGAAAGGTCACAGAACCATGGAATGGTTGGGATGGAAGGGTCCTGAAAGGTCACAGAACCCTGGGATGGTTGGGATGGAAGGGTCCTGAAAGGTCACAGAACCATGGATGGTTGGGATGGAAGGGTCCTGAAAGGTCACAGAACCCTGGGATGGTTGGGGTGGAAGGGTCCTGAAAGGTCACAGAACCCTGGGATGGTTGGGATGGAAGGGTCCTGAAAGGTCACAGAACCCTGGATGGTTGGGATGGAAGGGTCCTGAAAGGTCACAGAACCATGGAACCCCATACAACCTAATAGGACCCGATACAACCCCATAGAACCCCATACAAGCCCATAGAACGCCATAGAACCCCACATTACCCCAAACAACCCCATATCCCCCCACACCCCCATACAACCGCATACAATCCCATACAACCCGTGTAACCCCATATCCCCCACACCCCCATACAACCCCATACAACCCCATACACCCCAAACAACCCCATATCCCACACCCCATATCCCCCCCCACAACCCATACAACCCATACAACCCCATACAACCCCATATCCCCCACACACCCTATATCCCCCCCCACAACCCATACACCCCATACAACCCATACACTCCCCATACAACCCAGAACACCATATACCCCCCACACCCCCATATCCCCCCCACACACCCCCAACACCCCATACAACCCCATAAAACCCCATACGACCCATACCCCCCCAATACCCCATACACCCATGTAACCCCATACACCCCATACAACCCCATACAACCCCATGAACACCATATCCCCCCACACCCCATACAACCCCATACACCCCATACACCCACACCCCCATACAACCCCATATCCCCACACCCCCATACACCCCCATATCCCCCCCACACCCCCACACCCCATACACCCCCATACCCCCCCAACACCCCATACAACCCCCATATCCCCCCACACCCCCATATCCCCCCACACCCCCATATCCCCCCCACACCCCCACACCCCCATACACCCCAATACCCCCCACCCCATACAACCCCCATATCCCCCCCACACCCATACCCCCCCACACCCCCATATCCCCCCCCACCCCCATATCCCCCCCCCACACCCCCATACACCCCCATATCCCCCCCCACCACCCACCCAATATCCCCCCCACACCCCCATATCCCCCCACACACCCCCATACACCCCCATATCCCCCCCCCACCCCAATATCCCCCCCCACCACCCCCCATATCCCCCCCACACACCCCCATACACCCCATACCCCCCCCCACCCCCACCATATCCCCCCCCACACCCCCATATCCCCCCCCACACCCCCATACACCCCCATATCCCCCCCACACCCCCATATCCCCCCCCCACACCCCCATATCCCCCCCCACACACCCCCATACACCCCCATATCCCCCCCCCACCCCAATATCCCCCCCCACACCCCCATATCCCCCCACACACCCCCATATCCCCCCACTACACCCCATACAACCCCCATATCCCCCCCACACCCCCATATCCCCCCCACACCCCCATATCCCCCCCACACCCCCATATCCCCCCCCCACACCCCCATACACCCCCATATCCCCCCCCCACCCCAATATCCCCCCCCACACCCCCATATCCCCCCCACACACCCCCATACACCCCCATATCCCCCCCCCACACCCAATATCCCCCCCCACACCCCCATATCCCCCCCACACACCCCCATACACCCCCATATCCCCCCCCCACCCCAATATCCCCCCCCACACCCCCATATCCCCCCCCACACCCCCATACACCCCCATATCCCCCCCACACACCCCATATCCCCCCCCACACCCCCATATCCCCCCCACACACCCCCATACACCCCCATATCCCCCCCACCCCAATATCCCCCCCCACACCCCCATATCCCCCCACACACACCCCATATCCCCCCCCACACCCCCATACAACCCCATACACCCCCATACATCCCCATATCCCCCCCCACACCCACCCCACACACCCCCATATCCCCCCCACACACCCCCATACACCCCCATATCCCCCCCCACACCCCATATCCCCCCCCCACACCCCCATATCCCCCCCACACAACCCCCATACACCCCCATACACCCCCATATCCCCCCCCCACCCCCATATCCCCCCCCACACCCCCATATCCCCCCCACACACCCCCATACACCCCCATATCCCCCCCCACACCCCCATATCCCCCCCCACACCCCCATATCCCCCCCACACACCCCCATACACCCCATATCCCCCCCCCACCCCAATATCCCCCCCCACACCCCCATATCCCCCCACTCACCCCATACACCCCCATATCCCCCCCCACACCCCCATACAACCCCATACAACCCCATACATCCCCATATCCCCCCCCACACCCCCCCACAACCCCCATATCCCCCCCACACACCCCCATACACCCCCATATCCCCCCCCCACCCCCCATATCCCCCCCCACACCCCCATATCCCCCCCACACACCCCCATACACCCCCATATCCCCCCACACCCCCATATCCCCCCCCACACCCCCATATGCCCCCCCCACACACCCCCATATCCCCCCACTCACCCCCATACACCCCCATATCCCCCCCACACCCCCATATCCCCCCCCACACCCCCATTCACCCCCATATCCCCCCCCCACCCCCATACACCCCCATATCCCCCCCCACACCCCCATACACCCCCATATCCCATATCCCCCCCCACACCCCCATACACCCCCATATCCCCCCGCATACACCCCCATATCCCCCCCCGCACCCCCATATCCCCCCCTCACCCCCATATCCCCCCCCACACACCCCCATACACCCCCATATCCCCCCCCACACCCCCATATTCCCCCCCACACCCCCATATCCCCCCCCACACCCCATACAACCCCGCATCCCCCCCACACCCCCATATCCCCCCCCCACACCCCCATACAACCCCATATCCCCCCCCACACACCCCCATACAACCCCCATATCCCCCCCCACACCCCCATACAACCCCATACAACCCCATACATCCCCATATCCCCCCCCACACCCCCCCACATCCCCATACCCCCCCCACACCCCCATACACCCCCGCATCCCCCCCCTCTCACCCCCTTCCCCCCCCCCCCGCTCCCCATCCATCCGTACCAGCAGCACCAGATCGGCTCCCGCTTCCGCCACCATTTCCAGCCTCCGCCGCTCTCCGTCCCCGGCTCCCAGCGCCGCCCCGCATCGCAGCCGTTCCCGACCGTCCCGGGACGAAGCCGCGTAGCGCCGGCACTTGCGGAGGTCGGCGCGGGCCATCACCGCCACCAGCTCGTCTCGGGAGTTCACGATGGGGAGCTGGCCTGCGGGGTGCGGGGCGTGGGGGGAATTGGGGGTACGAAGGATATGGGGCTGTGCGGGGTATATGGGGAATGTGGGGGGGGGGGGGATGGGGGGTACGGGGATGTGGGGGTGTGGGAGGGGGGGGGGGTGTGGGGGGGGGGGTATGAGGGGTATGGGGGTGTGTGGGTGTGGGGGGGGGGGGGTTTGGGGGTGTGGGGGGTGTGGGGGGATGCGGGGGTATGGGGGGTGTGGGGGGTGTGGGGGGTGTGGGGGGGGGGTGTGGGGGGTGTGGGGGTGTGGGTGGGGGGTATGGGGGGGGGTATGGGGGGGGGGGTATGGGGGGGGGGTATGGGGGGGGGGGGGGGTATGGGGGGTATGGGGGTGTGGGGGTAGGGTTGGGGGGGGGTTGGGGGATGGGGGTATGGGGGGTTGGGGGTGATGTGGGTGGGGGGGGTATGGGGTATGGGGGTATGGGGGTGGGGATGGGGTATGGGGTTGGGGGTTGGGGGTGGGGGGGGGTATGGGGTATGGGTTGGGGGTGGGGGGTTGGGTGGGGATTGGGGGTGGGTGGGGTGGGGGGGGGGGTTGGGGGGTGGGGGATTGGGTGGGTGGGGTTGGGATGGGGGGGGGGTATGGGGGATGGGGGGGGGGGAGGGTTGGGGGGGTGGTAGGGGTGGGGGGGGGTGGGTGATTGGGGTATGGGGGATGGGGGTAGGGGGGATTGGGTATGGGGTGGGGGTGGGGTGTGGGGTTGGTGATGGGGATGGGGGTAGGGGGGTATGGGGTGGGGGTATGGGGGGTATGGGGGTGGTGGGGGTGGGGGGTATGGGGGTATGGGGGTTGGGGGGTATGGGGGGTAGGGGTATGGGGGGGGGTTGGGGGATGGGGAGTGGGGGGTGTGGGGGTATGGGGGTGGGGGGTGGGGGGGGGTATGGGGGGTATGGGGGGGGATGGGGTGGGTGGGGGTGGGGGTGGGGGGGGTATGGGGGGGGGTATGGGGGGGGGGGTATGGGGGGTGGGGGGGATGTGGGGGGGGTATGGGGGTATGGGGGGTTGGGGGTGTGGGGGTGTGGGGTGGTTGGGGGATGTTGGGGGTAGTGGGGGTGGGTGATGGGGTATGGGGGGGTATGGGGTATGGGGGGGGGGTATGGGGGTATGGGGGTGGGGGGGTTGGGGGTTGGGGGGTATGGGGGGTATGGGGGTTGGGGTGTGGGGGGGTGTGGGGTATGGGGGTGTGGGGGATTGGGGGGTTGGGGGGGGTATGGGGGGGGGGTTGGGGGGATGGGGGTTGGGGGTTGGGGGATGGGGGGATGTGGGGGGGGGTATGGGGGGTATGGGGGTAGGGGGTTGGGGTATGGGGGTATGGGGGGGGGTAGGGGGTATGGGGGGGGGTTGGGGGTTGGGGGTATGGGGGGATTGGGGTTGTGGGGATTGGGGGGTGGGGGATTGGGGGGTGGGGGGTTGGGGGGGGATTGGGGGTAAGTGGGATGGGGTATGGGGGATTGGGGGTTGGGGATTGGGGGTATGGGGGGTTGGGGTGGTTGGGGTGTGGGGTGATGTGGGGGGTGTAGGGGGTGTGGGGTTTGGGGATGTTGGGGTAGGGGGGTATGGGGTATGGGGTGTTGGGGGGATTGGGGGCTGGTGTTGGGGGGGGGGATTGGGGGGGTTGGGGGATTGTGGGTGGGGGATGTGGGTGGGGGGGGGGGTGTGGGGTGGTTAGTGGGGGATTGGGGGTATGGGGGGTTTGGGGGGGTTGTGGGGGGGGTGGGATGGGGATGGGGGGGGTATGGGGGTGTGGGGGATTGGGGTTGTGGGGGGGGGTTGGGGGTGGGGGCAGTGGGGGTTGGAGTTTGGGATGTGGGATGGGGCAGTGTGGGGTGCGTTGTGGGGTGGTATGTGGGGTGGTTGTGGGGCGTTGTGGGTGGTTGTGGGGCTTGTGGGGTCGTTGTGGGGTGGGGGTGCGTTGTGGGGTGGTTGGGGGTGGTTGTGGGGCGTTGTGGGGGTGGGTGGTTGTGGGCATGTGTGGGGGTTGTGGGTGGGGGGCAGTTGTGGGTGGTTGTGGGAGTTGTGGGTGGTTGTGGGGGTGGGGGTTGTGGGGGTGGGGTGGTTGTGGGGTGGTTGTGGGGCGTTGTGGGGTGTTGTGGGGTGGTTGTGGGGGTGGGTGGTTTGGGGTGGGGGCAGTTGTGGGGCGGCTGTGGGGCGGTTGTGGAGTGGTTGTGGGGCGGTTGTGGGGCGGTTGTGGGGGTGGGGTGGTTTGGGGCAGTTGTGGGGTGGTTGTGGGGTGTGGCGGTTGCGGGTGGTTGGTGCGTTGTGGGGTGGTTGTGGGGGTGTGAGTGTTGTGGGGTGGTTGTGGGTGGTTGTGGGGCAGTTGCGGGGTGGTTGTGGGGCAGCTGTGGGCGGCTGTGGGGCGGTTGTGGAGCGGTTGTGGGGCGGTTGTGGGGTGGTTGTGGGGGGTGGTGGTTGTGGAGTGGTAATGGGGCAGTTGTGGGGGCTGTGGGGTGGTTAGGGGCGGTTGTGGGGGTTGTGGGGTGGTTATGGGGTGGTTGTGGGGCAGTTGCGGGTGGTTGTGGGGTGGTTGTGGGGGTGGGGTGGTTGTGGGGTGGGGGCAGTTGTGGGGCGGCTGTGGGGCGGTTGTGGAGTGGTTGTGGGGCGGGGGCGGTTGTGGGGGTGGGGTGGTTATGGGGCAGTTGTGGGGTGGTTGTGGGGGTGTGGCGGTTCCGGGGTGGTTGTGGGGCGGTTGTGGGGGTGGGGTGGTTATGGGGTGGTTGTGGGGCAGTTGCGGGGTGGTTGTGGGGCGGCTGTGGGGCGGCTGTGGGCGGTTGTGAGCGGTTGTGGGGCGGTTGTGGGGTGGTTGTGGGGGTGGGGTGGTTGTGGAGTGGTAATGGGCAGTTGTGGGGAGGTGTGGGTGGTTGTGGGGTGGTTACGGGGCGGTTGTGGGGTGGTTGTGGGGCAGTTGTGGGGTGGTTGTGGGATGCTTGTGGGGCGGTTGTGGGGTCATTGTGGGGGTTGTGGGGTGGTTGTGGGGCAGTTGTGGGGTGGTTGTGGGGCGGCTGTGGGTGGCTGTGGGGCGGTTGTGGAGTGGTTGTGGGCGTTGTGGGGCGTTGTGGGGCGGTTGTGGGGTGGTTGTGGGGTGGTTGTGGGGTCATTGTGGGGTGTTGTTGGGTGGTTGTGGGCAGTTGTGGGGCGGCTGTGGGCGGTTTGGTGGCGTTGTGGTGGTTGGGGGCGTTGTGGGGTGGTTGTGGGGTCATTGTGGGGTGGTTGCGGGGTGGTTATGGGGCAATTGTGGGGTGGTTGTGGGGCGGTTGTGGGGCGGTGTTGTGGGGTGGTTGTGGGGTGTTGTGGGGCGGTTATGGGCAGTTGTGGGGCAGTTGTGGGGCGGCTGTGGGGCGGTTGTGGGGCGGTTGTGGAGTGGTTGTGGGGCGGTTGTGGGGCGGTTGTGGGGTCATTGTGGGGAGGTTGTGGGGTGGTTGTGGGGCAGTTGTGGGGTGGTTGTGAGGCAGTTGTGGGGCAGTTGTGGGGTCATTGTGTGGTGGTTACGGGGCGGTTGTGGGTGGTTATGGGGCAGTTGTGGGGCGGCTGTGGGGCGGCTGTGGACGCACCCTTCTTGCTGCGCTGCAGGATGGCGTTGGCCTCCTGTATGGTGACGCCGGCCGGGGCCACCACCAGCTCCTCGCGCTTCGTCATCACCTGCAGGGCAGCGACAGCCCGACACCACAATCCCAATCCCAATCCCAATCCCAATCCCAATCCCAATCCTCATCCCAACCCCAATCACAATCCTCATCCCAATCCCAATCCTCATCCCAATCCCAATCCCAATCCTCATCCCAATCCCAATCACAATCCTCATCCCAATCCCAATTCCCATCCCAACCCTAATCCCCATCCCAATCCCAATCCCACACCCAATCCTCATCCCAATCCCAAGCCCAATCCCCATCCCAATCCCAATCCCCAGCCCCATCCCCATCCCAATCCTCATCCCAATCCCACTCCCAGTCCCCATCCCAATCCCAATCCCCATCCCCATCCCAATCCCAATCCCCATCCCCATCCCAATCCCAATCCCAATCCCCATCCCAATCCCCATCCCAATCCCAATCCCAAACATCATCCCAATCCCAATTCCAATCCTCATACCAAATCTCGTTCCAATCCCAATCCTAATCCCGATCCTCCTCCCAATCCCAATACTCATTGCAAACCCAATCCTCATCCCAATCCTCATCCAAATCCTAATCCCAATAATAATTCCAATCCTCATCCCAAACCCAATCCCAATCCTCGCCCAAATCCTCATCCCAATCCCAATCCTAATCCCAGCCATCATCCCAATCCCAATCCTCATCACAAACCCAATCCCCAATCCTCGTCCCAATCCTCATCCCAATCCCAATCCTAATCCCAACCATCATCCCAATCCCAATCCTCATCCCAAACCCAATCCCCAATCCTCATCCCAATCCTCATCCCAAGCCCAATCCCCATCCCAATCCCAATCCCCATCCCCATCCCAATCCCAATCCCCATACCAATCCCAATCCCAATCATAATCCTCATCCCAATCCCAATTCCAATCCTCATACCAAATGTCGTTCCAATCCCAATCCTAATCCCGATCCTCCTCCCAATCCCAATACTCATTGCAAACCCAATACTCATCCCAATCCTCATCCCAATTACAATCCTCATCCCAATTCTCATCCTAATCCTAATCCCAATAATAATTCCAATCCTCATCCCAAACCCAATCCCAACCCTCGCCCAAATCCTCATCCCAATCCCAATCCTAATCCCAGCCATCATCCCAATCCCAATCCTCATCCCAAACCCAATCTCAAAACCTCGTCCCAATCCTAATCCCAATCATCACCCTAATCTCAATCCTCATTCCAAACCCAATCCTAATCCCAATCCTCATCCCAATCCCAATATTCATTGCAAAGTCAATCCTCATCCCAATCCTCATTCCAAACCCAATCCCAATCCCCACCCCAATCCTCATCGCATTCCCAATCCTAATCCCAATGCCAATCCTAATCCCAACCATCATCCCAATCTCAATCCTCACCCCAGTCCCAATCCTATTCCCAATCCTCATCCCAATCCTCATCCCAAACCCAATCCTCACCCCAATCCTCATCACATTCCCAATCCTAATCCCATTGCCAATCCTAATCCCAACCATCATCCCATTCTCAATCCTCACCCCAGTCCCAATATCAAATCCTCATCCCAATCCTCATCCCAATCCCAATCCTAATCCCAACCATCATCCCAGTCCCAATCCTCATCCCAAACCCAATATCAAATCCTCATCCCAATCCTCATCCCAAACCCAATATCAAATCCTCATCCCAATCCTCATCCCAATCCCAATCCTAATCCCAACCATCATCCCAATCCCAATCCTCATCCCAAACCCAATCTCAAAACCTCGTCCCAATCCTCATCCCAATCCCAATCCTAATCCCAATCATAACCCTAATCTCAATCCTCATTCCAAACCCAATCCCAATCCCCACCCCAATCCTCATCGCATTCCCAATCCTAATCCCAATGCCAATCCTAATCCCAACCATCATCCCAATCTCAATCCTCACCCCAGTCCCAATCCTATTCCCAATCCTCATCCCAAACCCAATCCTCACCCCAATCCTCATCCCAGTCTCAATCCTCACCCCAGTCCCAATCCTATTCCCAATCCTCATCCCAAACCCAATCCTCACCCCAATCCTCATCACATTCTCAATCCTAATCCCATTGCCAATCCTAATCCCAATCATCATCCCAGTCTCAATCCTCACCCCAGTCCCAATCCTATTCCCAATCCTCATCCCAATCCCAATCCCAGTCCTCAAACCCATCCTCATCCCATCATCCCGATCCTCGTCCCAATCCAATCCTCACCCCAATCCCAGTCCCAATCCCAATCCTCATCCCGTAATCCCAATCCTCCTCATCACATCACCCCAATGCCAATCCTAATCCTCATCCCACGCCCACTCACAATCCTAATCCTCATCCCAATCCTAATCCCATCGTCCTAATCCTGCTCGTCCTATCATCCCAATCCCTATCCCAGTCCTCCTCCTCTCGATCCGTCCAATCCCAATCCCCCAATCCCAATGCCCCAACTCCCAGTCCCTCCAAATCCCACTCCTCCTCATCCCGTCAGCCCAATTCCAATTCTCCTCAACCCAATCCCAATCCCAATCCCAATCCTCATCCCAATCCCAATACCTCAATCCCTCCAATCCCTTGTATCCACCCAATCCCAATGTCCCCATCCCAATCCTCTCAATCCCTGTGCCTTAATCCCAATCTCCCAATCCTCCCAATTCCCCCAATCCCAATGATCCAATCCCAGTCCACCCAATCCCAATCTTCCTAGTCCTAATCCCAATCCCACCAATCATCTCAATCCCAATCCCCCATTCCCCCTAATCCCAGTCCTCCAATCCTTCCAACACCCCCAATCCCAATGCTCCAATCCCATAATCCTACCAATCCCCCAATCCCAACTCCCCCAATGCCAACCACCCCACACCTCCTAATCCCAACTCCCCCAATCCCTGTGCCCAAATCCCCAATCCCACCAAGCCTTACCCTCCTAATCCAGCTCCCCTAATCCCAATCCTCCCAATCCCCTCAATTCCAGTGTCCCCAATCCCAATCCTTCTAATCCCAGTAACCCTACCCCAATGCTCCCAATCCCTCCAATCCACCGAATCTGAATCCCCCGCCCCATCCCCAGTTTTCCACATCCTAATCCCCCCAATCCCATTTCCCCCGTTGCGGACCCTCCAAACCCAATCCCCCCAGTCTTAATGCCCTAATCCTTATCCCAATGCCCCCAATTCCAGTCCCCCAATCCTCCTAATCTCGACTCCCCCTATCCCAGTGCCCCAATCCCCAATGCCAACGATTCTAATCCTCCTAATCCCAGTTCCCTTAATCCCAATCCACCCAATCCCAGAACCCCATCCCCAATCGTCCTCAATACCCCCACTCCTCCCAATCCCAATCCCAATGCCCCCATCCCAATCCCAGTTCCCCATCCCCAGTCCCAATCCTCCCAGTCACAATTTTCCCAATCCCAACCCCCCATTCCACTCCCAGTCCCCCAATCCCAATCTCCCTGACACATAATTCTCCCAATCCCTGTATCCCAATCCTAATCCCAGTTCTCGCAATCACACCAGTCCCAATATTCCCAATCCCAATTCGCCTCATCCCAATTCCCCCAATCCCAGTGCCCCCAATTTCAGTGCCTCAATCCCAATGCCCCAATCCCCATCCTTCCTTTCCAATCCCAATCCCCACAATCCCAATCCCACCCCGTTCCCAACCCATTCCCTTCTCACCCCAGCCCCATTCCATCCCATCCCCACCCCAATCCCGCTCCAATCCCAATCCCACCCCAGTTCCCACCAATCCCAACTCCATCCCATCCTCATCCCCCACCCGGTCCCAACCCAATCCCCCCTAATCTCAATCCTCCCACCCCGATCCCACTCTAATCCACCCCAATCCCAATCCCAGACCGATCCTCTTCCTTTTTATCCCCTAATCCCACTCTAATCCCAATCCCACCCCAATTCCATTCCCAATCCCATCTCCATCCCAATCCCAGTCTCAGTCCCACCCTCATTCTATTCCCAACTGTGTTCCATCCCGGTCCCAATCCTATTCTTATCCTGCTCCCAATGCTCAACCCCAATCCCAATCCCAACTTTAATCCCAATCCCAACCTCACCTGCCCCAACAGCTGCTGTACTGCCCTCAATCCCCGACCCACCCCCAATCCTTAAACCGAGCCCCAATCCTTAATCCCAATCCCAACCATGACCAACCTGCATTGGGGGTGCCTTGCTTTCCCCAATCCTAATCCCCACTTCATCCCCAATCTCAAGATCATTCCCAATCCTAATCCTAATCCCAACACCAGTCAATCCCACCCCTATTCCCAACCCAAATCGCAGGCCCACTACACCTCCCCCAGTGGTGCGCTGTCCTGCCTCTCAATCCCAATCCCAACCCCAGTCCTAATCCCAATCCCAATCCTTAATCTGAACGCAGTCAAAACCCTCCAAATGAAAACCCTGATCCCAATTCCAACCCAATCTCACCCCTAATTCCAATCCTAATCACAATCCGAGTCCCAACCTCAAACCCAACTCTGACCCTAAACCCAGCCCTTAACCCATCCCTAATCTCATCCCAAATCCCAACCCCAATCCAATTTACAATCCTTATCCTAATCCCTTAATCCCAATCCTTGTCCCACCCACCTGCCCCAGGGGGGGTCCCATGCTGCCCCTCCCACAGGAAGTCGATGTCCCTGGACGTGAAGATGCCCGGCACCCGCCCCCCAACCCTAATCCCAATCCCCATCCCTAATCCCACCCCTAACACCAATCCCATAGTTCCAATCTCCTATGCTATAACCTCCGATCCTATAATCCCATATCTCCTATCCTACAATCCCCTATAATCCCAACCCCAATCCCCAATCCTAATCCCGACCCCACCCACCTACTCCAGCGGGGTCCCGTGCTGCCCCACCCCCAGGAAGTCGATGTCCCTGGAGGTGACAATGCCCTGGAACCACCTCCTAATCCCATCCTTAATCCCAATCCCAACTCCACCTACGTGCCCCAGGGGATCCCGTGCTGCCCCTCCCCCAGGAAGTCGATGTCCCTGGAGGTGACCATGCCCTGCAGCCACCCCCAACCCTAATCCCAATCCACAACCCCAATCCCATAATCCCAATCCCCTAATCCCAATCCCAACCCCACCCACCTGCCCCAGCGGGGTCCCGTGCTGCCCCTCCCCCAGGAAGTCGATGTCCCTGGAGGTGACGATGCCCTGCAGCCACCCTCAACCCTAATCCCAATCCTTAATCCCAACCCCAATACAACCTTTATCCATACTCCAACCCTAATCCCATCCCACACCTAATCCCAATCCTCTAATCCCAATCCCAACCCCACCCACCTGCCCCAGGGGGGTCCCGTGCTGCCCCTCCCCCAGGAAGTCGATCTCCCTGGAGGTGACGATGCCCTGCAGCCGCCCCCAACCCAAATCTCAATCCACAACCCCAATCCCGTAATCCCAATCGCCTAATCCCAATCCCAACCCCACCCACCTGCCCCAGGGGGTCCCGTGCTGCCCCTCCCCTAGGAAGTCGATGTCCCTGGAGGTGACGATGCCCTGCAGCTGCCCCCCAACCCTAATCCCAATCCACAACCCCAATCCCATAATCCCAATCCCTAATCCCAATCCCAACCCCACCCACCTGCCACAGGGGGGTCCCGTGCTGCCCCTCCCCCAGGAATTCGATGTCCCTGGAGGTGACGATGCCCTGCAGCCGCCCTCAACCCTAATCCCAATCCTCAATCCCAATGCCAATACCCACCTTAATCCTAACTCCAACCCTAATCTCATCCCCACCCCCATAAACCCAATCCCCTAATCCCAATCCCGACCCCACCCACCTGCCCCAGCGGAGTCCCGTGCTGCCCCTCCCCCAGGACGTCGATGTCCCTGGAGGTGACGATGCCCTGCAGCCACCCCCAACCCTAATCTCAAGCCCCAACCCTAATCACAGCCCCACCCCCAATCCTGTAATCCCAGTCCCATCCCCTAATCCCAATCCCAACCCCACCCACCTGCCCCAGGGGAGTCCCGTGCTGCCCCTCCCCCAGGAAGTCGATGTCCCTGGAGGTGACCATGCCCTGCAGCCGACCCCCAGCCCTAATCCCAAGACCCAACCCTAATCCCAGCCCCACCCCAATCCTGTAATCCCAGTCCCATCCCCTAATCCCAATCCCAGCCCCACCCACCTGCCCCCGGGGGGTCCCGTGCTGCCCCTCCCCAGGAAGTCGATGTCCCTGGAGGTGACGATGCCCTGCAGCCGCCCTCAACCCTAATCCCAATCCACAACCCCAATCCCATAATCCCAATCCCTTAATCCCAATCCCAACCCCACCCACCTGCCCCAGGGGGGTCCCGTGCTGCCCCTCCCCAGGAAGTCGATGTCCCTGGAGGTGACGATCCTCTGCAGCCGCCCCAACCCTAATCCCAATCCACACACCCAATCCCATAATCCCAATCGCCTAATCCCAATCCCAACCCCACCCACCTGCCCCAGGGGGTCCCGTGCTGCCCCTCCCCCAGGAAGTCGATGTCCCTGGAGTTGACGATGCCCTGCAGCCGCCCCCAACCCTAATCCCAATCCCCAACCCTAATCACAGCCCCACTCCCAATCCTGTAATCCCAATCCCCTAATCCCAATCCCAACCCACCCCACCTGCCCCAGCGGGGTCCCGTGCTGCCCCTCCCCAGGAAGTCGATGTCCCTGGAGGTGACCATGCCCTGCAGCCAGCCTCAACCCTAATCCCAATCCCTAATCCCAACCCCAATCCCAACCTTTATCCTAACCCCACCCCATCTCATCCCCACCCCTAATCCGCATCCTAACCCCAATCCCAACCCCACCCACCTGCCCCAGGGGGGTCCCGTGCTGCCCCTCCCCAGGAAGTCGATGTCCCTGGAGGTGACGATGCCCTGCAGCCGCCCCAACCCTAATCCCAAGCCACAATCCTAATCGCAGCCCATCCCAATCCTGTAATCCCAGTCCCATCCCCTAATCCCAATCCCAACCCCACCCACCTGCCCCAGGGGGGTCCCGTGCTGCCCCTCCCCAGGAAGTCGATGTCCCTGGAGGTGACGATCCCCTGCAGCCGCCCCAACCTAATCCCAACCCTAATACCTAATCCACACCATCCCCAATCCGTAATCCCAATCCCCTAATCCCAATCCCAACCCCACCCACCTGCCCCAGCGGTGTCCCGTGCTGCCCCTCCCCCAGGAAGTCGATGTCCCTGGAGGTGACGATCCCCTGCAGCCGCCCTCAACCCTAATCCCAATCCACAATCCCCACTCCCGTAATCCCAATCGCCTAATCCCAATCCCAACCCCACCCACCTGCCCCAGGGGGGTCCCGTGCTGCCCCTCCCCCAGGAAGTCGATGTCCCTGGAGGTGACGATGCCCTGCAGCCGCCCTCAACCCTAATCCCAAGACCCAATCCCAATCACAACCCCACCCCAATCCTGTAATCCCAGTCCCATCCCTAATCCCAATCCCAACCCCACCCACCTGCCCCAGGGGGGTCCCGTGCTGCCCCTCCCCCAGGAAGTCGATGTCCCTGGAGGTGACGATGCCCTGCAGCCGCCCCCAACCCTAATCCCAATCCAAACCCAATCACCCCCATCCCAATCCTGTAATCCAGCCATCGCCTAATCCCAATCCCAACCCCACCCACCTGCCCCAGCGGTGTCCCGTGCTGCCCCTCCCCCAGGAAGTCGATGTCCCTGGAGGTGACGATGCCCTGCAGCCACCCCCAACCTCAATCCCAATCCCATCCCACCCCTAATCCCAATCCCCTAATCCCAATCCCAACCCCACCCACCTGCCCTAGGGGGGTCCCGTGCTGCCCCTCCCCCAGGAAGTCGATGTCCCTGGAGGTGACGATGCCCTGCAGCCGCCCCCAACCCTAATCCCAATCCAAAACCCTAATCACAGCCCCACCCCCAATCCTGTAATCCCATCCCATTCCCTAATCCCAATCCCAACGCCACCCACCTGCCCCAGGGGGTCCCGTGCTGCCCCTCCCCCAGGAAGTCGATGTCCCTGGAGGTGACGATGCCCTGCAGCCGCCCTCAACCCTAATCCCAATCCACAACCCCAATCCCTAATCCCAATCCCCTAATCCCAATCCCAACCCACCCACCTGCCCCAGGGGTCCCGTGCTGCCCCTCCCCAGGAAGTCGATGTCCCTGGAGGTGACGATGCCCTGCAGCCACCCTCAACCCTAATCCCAATCCACAAACCCTATCCACCCACCCAATCCCCTAATCCCAATCCCAATTCCCTAATCCCAATCCCAACCCCACCCACCTGCCCCAGGGGTGTCCCGTGCTGCCCCTCCCCCAGGAAGTCGATGTCCCTGGAGTTGACGATGCCCTGCAGCCCCCCCCCAACCCTAATCCCAAGCCCCAACCCTAATCACAGCCCCACCCCCAATCCTGTAATCCCAGTCCCATCCCCTAATCCCAATCCCAACCCCACCCACCTGCCCCAGGGGGGTCCCGTGCTGCCCCTCCCCCAGGAAGTCGATGTCCCTGGAGGTGACGATGCCCTGCAGCCGCCCCCCCATCCTCCCGCTCTGTGTCACCGGGACCCCCGAGCAGCCCCGGCGCCGCCGCAGCTCCAGCACGTCCCCAACCGTGTGCGCGGGGCTCAGCACCGCCGGCTCCCGCGTGCAGCCCTGCTGGAAGCGCTGCGGGGCGGGGTATTATGGGATGGGGGTCATATGCGGGATACAGGGGGTATATGGGGTATGGGGTCTACGGGAGATATGGGGATATGAGGGATATGGGGATATGGGGGATATGGGTATGGGGATATGAGGGATATGGGGATATGGCGGATATGGGGATATGGGGGATATGGGGTATGGGGATATGGGGTATGGGGTCTATGGGAGATATGGGGATATGAGGGATATGGGGATATGGGGGATATGGGGATATGGGGGATATGGGGTATGGGGATATGGGATATGGGGGATATGGGGGATATGGGAGATATGGGATATGGGATATGGGGATATGGGTATGGGGGGTAAATGGGATATATGGGATATATGGGTATGGGGATATGGGGTATGGGGGGATATGGGGGATATGGGGATATGGGGATATGGGATATGGGATATGGATAGGGGATATGGGGGGGCTCAGCACCGCCGGCTCCCGCGTGCAGCCCTGCTGGAAGCGCTGCGGGGCGGGGTATTATGGGATGGGGGTCATATGGGGGATACAGGGGTATATGGGGTATGGGGTCTACGGGAGATATGGGGATATGGGGGATATGGGGATATGGGGGATATGGGGATATGGGGATATGGGATATGGGGATATGGGGATATGGGGATATGGGGATATGGGGGATATGGGGATATGGTATGGGGATATGGGATATGGGGATATGGGATTGGGGATATGGGATATGGTGGGATATGGGGTATGGGGATATGGGGGATATGGGATATGGGGTATATGGGTATGGAGGATATGGGGGGATATGGGAATATGGGATATGGGATATGGCATATGGGATATGGGGATATGGGGGGCTCAGCACCGCCGGCTCCCGCGTGCAGCCCTGCTGGAAGCGCTGCGGGGGGGGTATTATGGGATGGGGTCATATGGGGGATACAGGGAGTATATGGGGTATGGGGTCTATGGGAGATATGGGGATATGGGGATATGGGGATATGGGGTATGGGGGTAAATGGGATATATGGGATATATGGGGTATGGGGATATGGGGGATATGGGATATAGGGATATGGGATATGGGATATGGGGATATGGGATATGGGGATATGGGGGATATGGGATATGGGGGATATGGGGATATGGGGGATATGGGGAGATATGGGGATATGGGGGATATGGGGATATGGGGTCTATGGGAGATGGATATGGGGATATGGGGATATGGGGATATGGGGTATGGGGGGTAAATTGGAATTTATGGGATATATGGGGTATGGGGGGATATGGGGATATGGGGGGAATGGGGATATGGGATATGGGATATGGGATATGGGATATGGGATATGGGGATATGGGGGGGCTCAGCACCGCGGCTCCCGCGTGCAGCCCTGCTGGAAGCGCTGCGGGGCGGGGTATTATGGGATGGGGGTCATATGGGGGATACAGGGGGTATATGGGGTATGGGGTCTACGGGGAGATATGGGGATATGGGGATATGGGGATATGGGGTATGGGGGGTAAATGGGATATATGGGAATATGGGGTATGGGGATATGGGGTATGGGGGGATATGGGGATATGGGGATATGGGGATATGGGATATGGGATATGGGATATGGGGATATGGGGGGGCTCAGCACCGCCGGCTCCCGCGTACAGCCTGCTGGAAGCGCTGCGGGGCGGGGTATTATGGGATGGGGGTCATATGGGGGATACAGGGGGTATATGGGGTATGGGGTCTATGGGAGATATGGGGATATGAGGGATATGGGGATATGGGGGATATGGGGATATGGGGGATATGGGGTATGGGGATATGGGATATGGGGTATGGGGTCTATGGGGAGATATGGGGATATGGGGGATATGGGGAGATATGGGGATATGGGGGATATGGGGATATGGGGATATGGGGGGTGTGAGGATATGGGGGATATGGGGAGATATGGGGATATGGGGATATGGGGATATGGGGTATGGGGGGTAAATGGATATATGGGATATATGGGGTATGGGGATATGGGGTATGGGGGATATGGGGGATATGGGGGATATGGGGTATGGGGGGATATGGGGATATGGGTATGGGGGATATGGGGTATGGGGGGATAGATGGGGGATATGGGGGGATATGGGAGGATATGGGGGATATGGGGTATGGGGGATATGGGGGATATGGGGGGATATGGGGTATGGGGGATATGGGGGATATGGGGGATATGGGGTATGGGGGATATGGGGGATATGGGGGATATGGGGTATGGGGGATATGGGGGATATGGATGGGGGGATATGGGGATATGGGGGGATATGGGGGATATGGGAAGGGGGATATGGGGTAGGGGGGATATGGGGGAATATGGGGGGATATGGGGTATGGGGGATATGGGGGATATGGGGTATGAGGTATGGTGATGGGGGTATGGGGATGGGATGGGATGGGATATGGGGTATGAAGGAATATGGGAATAGGGGTATGGGGATATGGGGGATATGGGGTATGGGGATATGGGGATATGGGGGTATGGGGAATATGGGGATATGGGGATATGGGAGATATGGGGATATGGGGATATGGGGATATGGGGATATGGGGTATGGGGATATGGGGATATGGGGATATGGGGATATGGGGATATGGGGGATATGGGGGATATGGGGATATGGGGATATGGGGGATATGGGGATATGGGGGATATGGGGGATATGGGGTATGGGGATATGGGGATATGGGAGGATATGGGGATAGGTGGATATGGGGATGGGGGTATGGGGGATATGGGGTATGGGGATATGGGGTGGATATGGGGATAGGGGGTATGGGGGATATGGGGTATGGGGGATATGGGGGATATGGGTAGGGGATATGGGGGATATGGGGTATGGGGGTATGGTATGGGGGATATGGGGGATATGGGGGATATGGGGTATGGGGTATGGGGGATATGGGGTATGGGGATATGGGGATATGGGGTATGGGGGATATGGGGAGGGGTATGGGGGATATGGGGGATATGGGGGGATATGGGGGATATGGGGGATATGGGGTATGGGGGATATGGGGGATATGGGGATATGGGGTATGGGGGATATGGGGGATATGGGGTATGGGGTATGGGGGATATGGGGGATATGGGGTATGGGTGGGTATGGGGGATATGGGTAGGATATGGGGGATAGGGTAGGGGATATGGGGATATGGGGGGATATGGGGTATGGGGTATGGGTATGGGGATATGGGGTATGGGGGATATGGGGGTATGGGTTGGGGGTAGGGGGGTGAGGGGGTGGGGGGATCCGGGGGATATGGGGTTGGGGGTACCTTCACCTTGCGCACCTGGATGGCGTGGATAGCCGGGCTGCAGTTGCGGTGGATGATCCCGATGCCACCCATATGCTGGGGGGGATTTGGGGTGGGGGGGATTGGGGGGGGGGGGGATAAAGGGGGATCCGGTGACATCGGGAGGGGCGTCCCCACACTGTGCCCCCAAGTTATCGGTCCGTGGTCCCATAGCTGCGTTATCCCATAACCCGATAGCCCCATGATCCCATGACCCCATAATCCCATGATCCCATAAAACCAGAATCCAACAGCCCTATAACCGCGTAATCCCAAACCCAACGGCCCCATAATCCCATAACCTCATACTTCCTTAATCCCGTTAACTCCATGTTACCATAACCCCTTAATCCCATAACCCCATAATCCCATAACCCCATAATCCCATAACCCCATAATCCCATAGCCCCAGAACACCACCACCCCAGAACACCATAACTGCACAGCCCCATAACCTCACAATCCCACAGCCCCATAACCCCACAACCTCACTCACAGCCCCATAAACCCACAGCCCCATAACCCCATGGTCCCATAACCCCATAACTCCACGGCCCCATAACCCCACAGCCCCATAACCCCATAACTCCACGGCCCCATAACACCATGACCCCACAATCCCATAATTCCACAATCCCACAACCTCACAGCCCCATAACCCCACAACCCCACAGACTCATAACCCCACAGACCCATAACCCCACAGACACGTAACCTCACAACCCCACGCCCCATAACCCCGCAGACCCACAACCCCACAGACTCATAATCCCATGCCCCATAACCCCACAGACCCATAACCCCACAGCCCCATGACCTCATGACCCCATGACCCCATAACCCCATAACCCCATGCTCCATAAGCCCACAGCCCCTAACCCCACAGCCCCATAACCCCATGACACTACGGCCTCATAACCCCACAGCCCCATGACCCCATAACCCCACAGCCCCATAAACCCACGGCCCCATGACCCCATGACCCCACTCACAGCCCCATGACCCCATGACCCCACAGCCCCATGACCCATGACCCCACAACCCCACAGCCCCATGACCCCATGACCCCGCTCACAGCCCCATGGCCCCATAACCCCATGACCCCCTAATCGCACAGTCTCATAACTCCATGACCCCACTCACAACCCCACGACCCCACAACCCCACGACCCCACCCACAGCCCCACAACCCCATAACTCCACAGCCCCATAACCCCATAACCCCATGACCCCATAACCCCATGACCCCATCACCCCACTCACAGCCCCACGACCCCATAACCCCATGACCCCATAACCCCACAGCCTCCTAACTCCATGACCCCACTCACAGCCCCACGACCCCATGGCCCCATAACCCCACAGTCCCATAACCGCACAGCCCCATGACCCCACAACCCCACGACCCCAGAACCCCACGACCCCACTCACAGCCCCACGACCCCATAACCCCACAACCGCACAGCCCATAGCCCCATGACCCCATAACTCCATGACCCCATAACCCCACAGCCTCATAACTCCATGACCCCACTCACAGCCCCACCAACCCACAGCCCCATAACCCCACGACCCCATAACCCCATAACCGCACAACCCCATAGCCCCACAATCCCATAACCCCATAACCCCACGACCCCATAACCCCATAACCGCACAACCCCATAGCCCCACAACCCCATAGCCCCATAACCCCACAACCCCATAACCCCATAACCGCACAGCCCCATAGACCCCCGACCCCATAACCCCACAGCCTCATAACTCCATGACTCCACTCACAGCCCCATGACCCCATAACCCCATGACCCCATAACTCCATAGCCCCATAACCACACGACCCCATAACCGCACAACCCCATAGCCCCACGACCCCATAACCTCACGACCCCATAACTCCATGACTCCACTCACAGCCCCACAATCCCATAACCCCATAACTCCACGACCCCATAGCCCCATAACCCCATGACCCCATAACCCCATGCCCCATAACCCCACAACCCCATGATCCCACTCGCAGTCCCACGACCCCACGACCCCACAACCCCACAACCCCACGACCCCTCAATCCCATGACCCCACAACCCCACAACCCCACAACCCCACAACCCCACAATCCCACGACCCCACAACCCCACAACCCCATGACCCCACAACCCCACAACCCCACAAACCCACGACCCCACAACCCCACATCCCAAGACCCCACGACCCCACGACCCCACAGCCCCACGACCCCAAGACCCCAAGACCCCACAACCGCACGACCCCACAACCCACGACCCCAAGACCCCAAGACCCCACAACCGCACGACCCCACAACCCCACGACCCCAAGACCCCACAACCCCACGACCCCACAACCCCACATCCCCACGACCCACGACCCCACGACCCCATAACCCCACAGCCCCACGACCCCATGACCCAAGACCCCACAACCCCACGACCCACGACCCACGACCCCAAGACCCACAACCCCACGACCCCACGACCCCAAGACCCCACAAACCCACAACCCCACGACCCCACAACCCCACGACCCCACGACCCCACAACCCCACGACCCCACAACCCCACGACCCCACGACCCCACAACCCCACGACCCCACAACCCCACGACCCCACGACCCCACAACCCCACGACCCCACGACCCCACAAACCCACAACCCCACAACCCACGACCCCACGACCCCACGACCCCACGACCCCACGACCCCACAACCCCACGACCCCACAACCCCACGACCCCACAACCCCACGACCCCACAACCCACAAACCCACAACCCACAACCCACGACCCACGACCCACGACCCCACAAACCCACAACCCCACAACCCCACGACCCCACGACCCCACAACCCCACAACCCAGAACCCCACCACCCCACAACCCACGACCCCACGACCCCACGACCCCACGACCCCACAACCCCACAACCCACGACCCCACAACCCCACGACCCCACAAACCCACAACACCACAACCCCACGACCCCACGACCCACAACCCCACAACCCCATGACCCCACAACCCCACAACCCCACGACCCTACAACCCCACAACCCCACGACCCCACGACCCACAACCCACGACCCCACAACCCCAAGACCCATAACCCCACAATCCCACAACCCCACGACCCAAGACCCCACAACCCCACGACCCCATAACCCCACAATCCCACAACCCCACGACCCCACGACCCCACGACCCCACAACCCCACGACCCACGACCCCACAACCCCACAACCCCACAATCCCACAACCCCACGACCCCACAACCCACAACCCCACGACCCCACGACCCCACGACCCCACGACCCCACAACCCCACGACCCACGACCCCACGACCCCACAACCCCACGACCCCACAACCCCACGACCCCACAACCCCATGACCCCACAACCCCACGACCCCACAACCCCCCGACCCCATAACCCCACAACCCCACAACCCCAGAACCCCACGACCCCACAACCCCACGACCCCACAACCCCACAACCCACGACCCCAGAACCCCACGACCCACGACCCCACAAACCCACAACACCACAACCCCACGACCCCACGACCCCACAACCCCACAACCCCATGACCCCACAACCCCACAACCCCACGACCCTACAACCCCACAACCCCACGACCCCACGACCCCACAACCCCACGACCCACAACCCCAAGACCCCATAACCCCACAATCCCACAACCCACGACCCCAAGACCCCACAACCCCACGACCCCATAACCCACAATCCCACAACCCCATAACCCCACAACCCCACAACCCAGAACCCCACCACCCCACGACCCCACGACCCCACAACACCACAACCCACAATCCCACAACCCACGACCCCACAACCCCACAACCCACGACCCCACGACCCCACGACCCCACGACCCCACAACCCCACGACCCATAACCCCACAACCCCACAACCCCAGAACCCCACGACCCCACAACCCCACGACCCCACAACCCCACAACCCACGACCCCAGAACCCACGACCCACGACCCACAAACCACAACACCACAACCCCACGACCCCACGACCCCACAACCCACAACCCATGACCCACAACCCCACAACCCCACGACCCTACAACCCCACAACCCACGACCCCACGACCCCACAACCCCACGACCCCACAACCCCAAGACCCCCTAACCCCACAATCCACAACCCCACGACCCCAAGACCCCACAACCCCACGACCCCATAACCCACAATCCCACAACCCATAACCCACAACCCCACAACCCCAGAACCCCACCACCCCACGACCCCACGACCCCACAACACCACAACCCCACAATCCCACAACCCCACGACCCCACAACCCACAACCCCACGACCCACGACCCCACGACCCACGACCCCACAACCCCACGACCCCACGACCCACGACCCCACAACCCACGACCCACAACCCCACGACCCACGACCCCACGACCCACAACCCACAACCCCACGACCCCACGACCCCACAACCCCACGACCCCACGACCCACGACCCACGACCCCACAACCCCACGACCCCACAACCCCACGACCCACGACCCCACGACCCACAACCCCACGACCCACAACCCCACGACCCCACGACCCCACGACCCACGACCCCACAACCCACGACCCCACGACCCCATAACCCCACAACCCCACAACCCAGAACCCACCACCCACGACCCTACAACCCCACAACCCCACGACCCTACAACCCCACGACCCCACAACCCCACGACCCCACAACCCCACTCACGGCCATGGCGATGGCCATGTCAGCCTCGGTGACGGTGTCCATAGGGGAGGAGACCAGCGGGGTTTTTAGGGTGATCTGCTTCGTCAGCGCCGACGTCAGATCCTATAGGGGCACAGAGGGCTCCTCACAGCCCCCCCACAGCCCCCGGGGAGAGGACCCCCCCAGAACCCCATATCCTATAGGGGAACCCACCCCAAAACCCCATATCCTATTGGGGACCACACAAAACCCCATATCCTATATGAGAACCCCCACAAAATACCATATCCTATAGGGGAACTCCCCAGCACCCAATATCCTACAGGGGAACCCACCCCAAAACCCCATATCCTATAGGGGAACCCACCCCAAAACCCCATATCCTATTGGGGACCACACAGAACCACATATCCTATATGAGAACCCCCACAAAACCCCATATCCTATAGGGGACTCCCAAACCCCATATCCTATAGGGGAACCCACCCCAGCACCCAATATCCTATAGGGGAACCCACCCCAAAACCCCATATCCTATTGGGGACCACACAAAACCACATATCCTATATGAGAACCCCCACAAAACCCCATATCCTATAGGGGAATCCTCCCAAACCCCATATCCTATTGGGGACCACACAAAACCACATATCCTATATGAGAACCCCCACAAAACCCCATATCCTATAGGGGAATCCTCCCAAACCCCATATCCTATAGGGGAACCCACCCCAAAACCCCATATCCTATTGGGGACCACACAAAACCACATATCCTATAGGAGAACCCCCACAAAACCCCATATCCTATAGGGGAATCCTCCCAAACCCCATATCCTATTGGGGACCACACAAAACCACATATCCTATGTGAGAACCCCCACAAAATCCCATATCCTATAGGGGAATCCTCCCAAACCCCATATCCTATAGGGGAACCCACCCCAAAACCCCATATCCTATTGGGGACCACACAAAACCACATATCCTATATGAGAACCCCACAAAACCCCATATCCTATAGGGGAACGCCCCCAGAACCCCATATCCTATAGGGGAATCCTCCCAAACCCCATATCCTATAGGGGAATCCTCCCAAACCCCATATCCTATAGGGGAACCCACCCCAAAATCTCATATCCTATAGGGGAACTCCCCCAGCACAACATATCCTATAGGGGAACCCACCCCAAAACCCCATATCCTATAGGGGAACCCACCCCAAAACCCCATATCCTGTAGGGGAACCTCCCCAAGACCCCATATCCTATAGGGGAACCCCCCTCTGAGAACCCTATATTCTATAGGGGAACTCCCCAGTACCCCATGTCCTATATGGGAACCCCCCCAAAAAAACCCATATCCTATAGGGGAATCCCCCCAAACCCCATATCCTATAGGGGATCTCCCTCAAACCCCATATCCTATAGGAAGAACCCCTCAGAGCCACATATCCTATAGGGGATCCTTCCCAGAATCCCATATCCTGTAGGGGAACCCCACAGAACCCCATATACTATAGGGTGCCCCTATAGAGGTATGAGGGGTGGATTTATGGGGTGGATTTATAGGGTGGAGTTGTGGGGTGGATTAGTGGGGTGGATTTATGGGGTGGATTTGTGGGGTGGATTTATGGGGTGGATTAGTGGGGTGGATTTATAGGGTGGATTTAAAGGGTGGATTTATGGGGTGGATTTGTGGGGTGGATTTATAGGGTGGATTTATGGAGTGGGTTTATAGGGTGGATTTATGGGGTGGATTTATAGGGTGGATTTATGGGGTGGATTATGGGGTGGATTTATGGGGTGGATTTATGGGGTGGATTTATGGGGTGGATTTATGGGGTGGATTTGTGGGGTGGATTTATGGGTGGTGGATTTATGGGATGGATTTATGGGGTGGATTTATGGGGTGGATTTTGGGGTGGATTTATAGGGTGGATTTATAGGGTGGATTTATAGGGTGGATTTATGGGGTGGATTTATAGGGTGGATTATAGGGTGGATTTATAGGGTGGATTTATGGGGTGGATTTATAGGGTGGGATTATGGGGTGGATTTATAGGGTGGATTTATGGGGTGGATTTATGGGGTGGATTTATGGGGTGGATTTATGGGGTGGATTTATGGGGTGGATTTGTGGGGTGGATTTATGGGGTGGATTTATGGGGTGGATTTGTGGGGTGGATTTATGGGGTGGATTTATGGGGTGGATTTATAGGGTGGATTTATAGGTGGATTTATAGGGTGGATTTATGGGTGGATTTATAGGGTGGATTTATAGGGTGGATTTATGGGGTGGATTTATGGGGTGGATTTGTGGGTGGATTTATGGGGTGGATTTATAGGGTGGATTTATAGGGTGGATTTATGGAGTGGATTTATGGGGTGGATTATAGGGTGGATTTATGGGGTGGATTTATAGGGTGGATTTTAGGGTGGATTTATAGGGTGGATTTATGGGGTGGATTTATGGGTGGATTTATGGGTGGATTTATGGGGTGGATTTATGGGGTGGATTTATGGGGTGGATTTATAGGGTGGATTTATGGGGTGGATTTATGGGGTGGATTTATGGGGTGGATTTATGGGGTGGATTTATAGGGTGGATTTATGGGGTGGATTTATAGGGTGGATTTATAGGGTGGATTTTGGGTGGATTTATGGGGTGGATTTATAGGGTGGATTATGGGGTGGATTATGGGGTGGATTTATGGGTGGATTTATGGGTGGATTTATGGGGTGGATTTATGGGGTGGATTGTGGGGTGGATTTATGGGGTGGATTTATGGGTGGATTTATGGGTGGATTTATGGGTGGATTTATGGGGTGGATTTATGGGTGGATTTATGGGGTGGATTTATGGGGTGGATTTATGGGGTGGATTTATGGGGTGGATTTATAGGGTGGATTTATGGAGTGGGTTTATAGGGTGGATTATGGGGTGGATTTTTAGGGTGGATTTGTGGGGGGGATTTATGGGGTGGATTTATAGGGTGGATATATGGGTGGATTTATTGGGTGGATTTATGGGGTGGATTTGTAGGGTGGATTTATAGGGTGGATTTATGGGGTGGATTTGTGGGGTGGATTTATGGGGTGAATTTATAGGGTGGATTTATAGGGTGGATTGATGGAGTGGATTTATGGGGTGGATTTATAGGGTGGTATGGGTGGATTTATAGGGTGGATTTATAGGGTGGATTTATGTGGTGGATTTGGGGGGGATTTGTGGGGTGGATTTATAGGGTGGATTTGAGGGGTGGATTTGGGGTGGATTTATGGGTTGGATTGATGGGGTGGATTTATGGGGTGGATTTATGGGTTGGATTTGTGGGGTGGATTTATGGGGTGGATTTATAGGGTGGATTTATAGGGTGGATTTATGGGGTGGATTTGTGGGGTGGATTTGTGGGGTGGATTTATAGGGTGGATTTATGGGGTGGATTTATTGGGTGGATTTGTGGGGTGGATTTGTGGGGTGGATTTATAGGGTGGATTTATGGGGTGGATTTGTGGGTTGGATTTATGGGGTGGATTTGTGGGGTGGATTTGTGGGGTGGATTTGTGGGGTGGATTTATGGGTTGGATTTATGGGGTGGAGGTGGATTTGTGGGGTGGATTGGTGGGGTGGATTTATGGGGTGGATTTATGGGTTGGATTTGATGGGTGGATTTATGGGGGGGATTTATAGGGTGGATTTATAGGGGGGATTTATGGGGTGGATTTATAGGGTGGACTTGTGGGGTGGATTTGCGGGGTGGATTTATGGGTTGGATTTATGGGGTGGATATATAGGGTGGATTTATGGGGTGGATGTATGGGGTGGGTTTATGGGGTGGATTTATGGGGTGGATTTATAGGGTGGATTTATGGGGTGGATTTATAGGGTGGATTAATAGGGTGGATTTATGGGGTGGATTTATAGGGTGGATTTATGGGGTGGATTTATAGGGTGGATTTATGGAGAGGGTTTATAGGGTGGATTTATAGGGTGGATTTATGGAGTGGGTTTATAGGGTGGATTTATGGGGTGGATTTATGGGTTGGATTTATAGGGTGGAATTATAGGGTGGATTTGTGGGGTGGATTTGTGGGGTGGATTTATGGGGTGGATTTATTGGGTGGATTTATGGGGTGGATTTATGGGGTGGATTTATGGGGTGGATTTATAGGGTGGATTATGGGGTGGATTTATAGGGTGGATTTATGGAGTGGATTTATAGGGTGGATTTATGGAGTGGGTTTATAGGGTGGATTTATGGGTGGATTTATGGGGTGGATTAGTGGGGTGGATTTATGGGGTGGATTTATAGGGTGGATTTATGGGGTGGATTTATGGGGTGGATTTATAGGGTCCACTCACCACCTCCTCAGCTGCAAAGTCAATGAAGCCGGGCAGGAGGAGGAAATCACTGCGGGGGAGAGGGGTCACTTATAGGGCCACCCCATAGCGGGGGACATTTGGGTTTATGGGGTGGGGGGGACGTTTGGGGCGGCCCTATAAGGATAGCTGGGTCTGGAGGGACGTTTGGGGTGGCCCTATAGGGACTGTGGTGTTGGGGGTGGGCATAGGGGTTATGGGGTGGGGGGACATTCGGGGTCATGGGGAGGGGGGACATTCAGGGTTTTGGGGTGGGGGACATTTGGTGTTATGGGGTGGGAGACATTCAGGGTTATGGGGTGGGGGACATTCGGGGTTTTGGGGTGGGGGACATTTGGGGTTATGGGGTGGGGGGACATTTGGGGTTATGCGGTGGGGGGACATCTGGGGTTTTGGGGTGGAGGGGACATCTGGGGTTATGGGGTGGGGCGACATTTGGGATTATGGGATGGGGGACATTTGGGTTTATGGGGTGGGGGACATTCGGGGTTATGGGGTGGGGGGACATTCGGGGTTATGGGGTGGGGGACATTCGGGGTCATGGGGAGGGGGGACATTTGGGGTTATGGGGTGGGGGACATTGGGGGTTATGGGGTGGAGGGGACATTTGGGGTTATGGGGTGGGGGCATTGGGGGTTATGGGGTGGGGGGACCTTTGGGGTTATGGGGTGGGGGACATCTGGGGTTTTTGGGTGGGGCGACATTTGGGATTATGGGGTGGGGGACATTTTGGGGTTTTGGGGGGGAGGGGACTTTGGGGGTTTTGGGGTGGGGGGCATTTGGGGTTATGGGGGGGGAGACATTGGGGGTTTTGGGGTTGGGGACATTCGGGGTTTTGGGGGGGGGGGGAATTTGGGGTGATGGGGGGGGGGACATTCGGGGTTATGGGGTGGGGGACTTTTGGGGTTATGGGTGGGGGATATTGGGGGTTATGGGGTGGGGGACATTCGGGGTTTTGGGGTGGGGGGCATTCGGGGTCATGGGGGGGGGGGACATTTGGGGTTATGGGGTGGGGGGACATTTGGGGTTATGGGGTGGGGGACATTGGGGGTTTTGGGGGGGGGGGACATTTGGGGTTTTGGGGTGGGGGGCATCTGGGGTTATGGGGTGGGGCGACATTTGGGGTTATGGGGTGGGGGACATTTTGGGGTTATGGGGGGGAGGGGACATTTGGGGTTATGGGGTGGGGGAAATTTTGGGTTATGGGGTGGGGGGGCTTGGGGGTTATGGGGTGGGGGGCATTTTGGGGTTTTGGGGTGGGGGACACTTGGGGTTATGGGGTGGGGGACATTGGGGTTTGGGGTGGGGGACACATGG